>NC_041385.1:789858593-789890298 GCF_002162155.2 Triticum dicoccoides | reverse complement strand
TTGCCGTCCACCACCCTTTGTCGTCCGCCTTCTTGCTGTTTGCCGTCCGCTAGCGGACGGCAAAGAGGGGGCCCGTTAGGTTTTTTTTTTGCAGCTCGTCAGTGGGGCCCCTCCCTCTTTGCCGTCCGCTAGCGGACGGCAAAGAACTGGCTGATGGCAAACTTGCTCTTTGCCATCAGCCAGTTCTTTGCCATCCGCTTTTTGGAAGCTGATGGCAAAGAGCTTCTTTGCCGTCTGCTAGCGGATGGCAAAGAGCTTCTTTGCCGTCTGCTAGCGGACGGCAAAGAACTGGCTAATGGCAAAGTAGCTGATTCCAGTAGTGAGTATTCCAAAGTGAAAGAGCGACGTGTGAAAACTGAATAAGGGCGGAGATGAATTTCACTTTGTAAAAACTAGACTCCACTTTCTAGGAATATTGGATCTTGCTTCTAGAAAAAACATCTCTTTTTCTCTCCACACCATTGTCGATACTTTTACCATCTCGGTTACATAAAGCAGGGTATCATTACCCATCCAACCCCCAATCCTCCTCCTTCACCGCTCCTCCACCCAATTTCTATATTGTGAGATTTGTATTACGTTAAGAAAATATGTGACAAATCAAGCAGTTATTCATAGGCTAGACAAAAGGCGCACTGCTTGTTCGGCTAAATACTGTGGTGCTAGCATGAAAAGTAAGAAAAGTGGCATGCATGTTAAGTCGGCAGCCACAGCCGCCTAACACCTCATCCACCCCTCACAACTCAAAGTGAACAGAAATCCATTGACCACACGAGATCCTTCTTCTGCCCCCTACACCTTTTCCCTCCGTAATTCAAATTCTCCAAACCATCCACAATCAAAAACCCACACCAGGCATAAGAAACAAAATGAAACCAACTAAAAACCTAGGGGACAAAACTCGCCGTAGAAGAAAGCACCAAAAAACAAAAAATCAGCCTGCAGAAACGTCGGCACAAAGCAAATGGTAATCCAATCCGACCACCCCTTTTCCCACTAGTCAGTCTACACTAAGCTAAGCCACATCACACTAGAGAGTATTACCATTCGCTCTTCCACCAGCGAGTAAAGTCTCGAGTGCGAAGTGGGCTCCAAGACTTGGTCACAAAATCAATGGGCGGATAGCTAGTGCACTTACCAACCTTCCTTGGTGTAAGCATGACCGGCCTGTATAACAGGCGCACTCCTATCGTGTGTCTACTTGTAGCATCTAAGTATGTTACCAAGATAGTACTAGCAGCCAAACAAACATGCATGGTGAGGATCGAGGCACTCGAGCGAGAGAGCACTGAAATTAAAACAATGTGGTTGAGTCAATAAATCTGTTATAAAATAAGAATGGGAGGCATATGGAAACGCATTATCTCGAAAAAACATATGAGGCATACCGACAGGCAAGAGGCAAGTATTTTCCAGGAGGGAAGTCAGGGGCAACAGTAATGTGCTCTATAAGTTAATAAATGAGAAGATGAAGATCAACCGAGAGTACTCCTAAGCGAAAGAGTGGCATGCGGAAATTGAAAAGGAGGAGAGATTCATTCCACTTTATAAAAACAAATTTGTACTTTTGATCGGATATTGGTTCTTTTTTTTAAAAACGACTTATTCTGATGTGCCATTATCAACACTTTTTCTCCAAATGACTAATGGCATAAAGGCGACCAACATTACCCGTACGAACCCCAATCAACCCTTGGAGGTACTAGCCAGAAAGGTCAAAGCCTTGTCGTCCACCCCTCTCCTTCGCTGACCATTCATCTAAATTTCTATATTCGTCACATGTTTTAAAAAACACACGACAAATCAAGCGGTTATTCGTGGGTTAGACCCAAGGAGTACTGCTTCTTCGTCTAAGTACTGTGGTGCTATCATGGAATGAAAGAACGGTAGCATGCATGTTAAGTCGACAACCACACGCCACCTAAGTGCAACTCTAGCAGACCCCACAAAAGGCCCCGACCCGCAAAATAACCGCCAAAATGCGGGTCGACGCGGAAAATCCCGCCAGAACAGAACCCGTATACGCTTCCGACCCGCAAATTTTTTTACGGGGCGCGGCAAAAGATCTCCCCCGACCTCTACTTTCATGGGCCGGGAGCACGACCCGAGCTCGACCCCTATCCGCAGCGAGATTTGGCGGGAGGGAAATTTCCGTGCGGCCGTTCCCACTCCTCCCACCATCCACCACCATTGCCGCTGCCACCTCCTGCTCCGGTTCATCTTCCCCGGCGGTCCTTCGCCGTTGTGGATGACACCTTGTTGTCCCCTGTCACCATCGAGGTCGCGCACGCTCAATCCCCTCAGGCGAATCTCGTCGCTGGCCATGTTGGCCCTGCCGTCGCCCAAGGCGCCACCGTGCCTACCCGCAAGCGGCAGCGCAACGTGGTCGTGCAGGGCGGGAATCCGGCTGCCCCCACTGGAAAGGCTTGCGCTCCGGGCGCCAATGCCGCCGCGACCCCGGCCGGCGGCGGAGAAGGTCGCCAAGGTCTCGGGCGTAAAGCAGAGGAAGATTCCGGCTACAAAAGGGTCGGCTACTTCATCCACTCCCTCCGCCCCGAAAAGAGGTTCCCCGGCGATCCTGCTCAACGGTGCTGCTCCCACCGCAGGAGATGTGTTCGACGAAATGGGCACAAGGTATGCCTCTTCGGTCATGGAAATTCTTTTTGCTTCGGCGATATATCGTGACCTGTTGTCGTTCACTATAGCAGTGGTTCGAACAATGCAACTGCCGAGTTTGTGAACTTGTTAGTCAACAATGTCGTTGACATCGATGAGGCCCCGTTCACCGCATTTGAGTACAATGAAACGGAGGGCTGCATGGATGATCATGGGGGTGAAGAAGAATTGGAGAAGATTGATGAGATGGCGTATGAGCAATCGCAAGAAATAAGTGGAAAAAGTCAAAGATCGAAGAACTACACGATCTTGGAAGATCAAATCTTGATCAAGGCATGGAGTGCGGTATCTCCTTATGCATGCACGGGTACTTCTCAAACCACCAAGAGGTATTGGCAAAGGATCGAAGATCAATACTTACGCATGATGGCAAGGTTTCCCAATAGGACTCCACGCACCTTTCGGTCGCTCCAAGGGCGTTGGGAGGTGATCAAGCCCATTTGCAGCCGTTGGGCAGCTTGCTTGGAGCAAGTACACAATGCACCTCCAAGTGGAACCGTGGAGTCCGACTATGTGAGTTCATTTTATCTTTGTTCAAGTTGTGCACATCATATTGCATCATATGAAATGTTTGCATCGTTCTAATTGTGTAGGAAAAAAATCCCAACAAAGATACAAAGACATGGAAGCTTAGGAAGGCAGATTCTTCAAACTAGAGCATTGTTGGGACTTCTCAAGAATTGCAAGAAGTGGAAGTTGATTGACAAATAATCCCCACTGAAGAGAGGTTCACTTACAAACATGGATGAAGATGAGGATGATGATGGCCCAAGGAACTTGAACAAGCCCGATGGCGACAAGAAGACTAAAGACAAAATGAAGAGAGAGCACGAAGTGTCGAGCTTGAGGAAGAAGATTGATTCCATGGTGCAATCAAATGAGATGATGTTATTTAGTTGGAGATCAAGAAAGAGTTGGCCAAGAAGAAGGCACAAGAGAAGCAAGAGAAATGGCAATTTCTCCAGGAAGAGAGGTTGCGCAAAGTGGCCATTGAGGAGAGAAGAGTATGTGCCACTGAGAACAAAGCCACGTCCATGTTGCTCGCCGAAGAGAACAAGATCATGACAACCGCAATGACATGGACGACCTCACCAAAGAATGGCATGATATGGCAAGAAGAGAAATCTTGAAGAGGAGAATGGTTGCGTCGGCCAGTGCGTGTTACAGTGCCGGAGGTGGATTCGGTGCGGGGTTTGGAATTAATGTCGCTGATGCGTTCAGTGTACCAGCCGATCATTTCGGTGCAGGAGTTGGAACAAGCACCGGAGGTGGATTCGATGGTTCCGATGACCTCCATCGACTCGATGGCGCAGAGTGAAGATTGACCAAGATGATGCCGGACGTGGTCATCGCTTTTGCAATTCCTTTTGCGTTTGTCCTATCAAAACTATGCTTGAATTTTGCATGCGAACTGTGTTTTGGCGTTTGAATTTGAATTCATTTGTCAGAATCACTGTCAAAATAGCTTATTGGGGATTTTAGTTTGCGGGACGACGCGGGCGCTGCCCGAGCAGGCCCCACATAGCCGAGCCATAAAAAGCATATCCACCGAATATGCTTTTTTACGGGTCCGTTTTGCGGGGTCTGAGCCTGACCTCGCCCGCGTCAGCCTACATACACACTTTTTCGCGAACTGCCAAACACTTATGAGGGTTCGCATTTTGCGGGGTCTGCTAGAGATGCTCTAACATCATCCACCCCTCACAGGTCAAATGGCCACAAAATCCATTGACCACACGAGACCCTCCTTCCTATTCCCCCCTCCACACCTTTGCCCCCATCCGGTATTCAAATTTTCTAAACCATCGGCAACCAAAAACCCAGACGAGGCAGTAGGAACAAACAGAACCAACCAGAACCAGATGACAAAAGCCCACCACGGAAGAAAAGCACCAAAAGCGCAGACAATTAGCCCGCACTAACATTGGAACAAAGCAAGTGATAATCTGATCCGATCGCCCCCCCTTCCCACTAGTAACGCCCTACTAAGCTAACTATACTAGTTGGACGAGCGGTACTGTTCGCTTGTCCACCAGCGAGTAAAGTCACTCGCCCCCTCCCAACCGTCGCTCCCCCCTGATGACCCACATGTATATGGGGTCAATTTTAGCCTTTTTGATAAGTAAGAGTGTCAAACCCAACGAGGAGCAGAAGGAAATGACAAGTGGTTTTCAGCAAGGTAATGTCTGCAAGTGATAAAGTTGTAAGTAGTAGAGTAGTTTGATAGCAAGATAATTTGTAACGAGCAAGTAACGATAGTAGTAATAAAAGTGCAAAAAGGTAGCCCAGTACTTTTGAGGCAAAGGACAGGCCAAAACAGCCTCTTATGATAAGCAAAGTGTTCTTGAGGTACACGGGAATTTCATCTAGTCACATTCATCATGTTGGCTTAATTTGTGTTCCCTACTTTGATAATTCAGTCCCAAATTTGGTGAAGTGTCATGTAGTCAACATTCACATGACACCACTAAGGGAATCACAACATACATATCATCAAAATATCGAACACCTATCAATTTCACATGATTACCTACAACATGATTTCTCCCATGACCTCAAGAACAAAAGTAACTACTCACAAATGATAATCATGCTCAAGATCAGAGGGGCATTAAATAGCATAATGGATCTAAACATATAATCTTCCACCAAATAAATCATATAGTAATCAACTACTGGATGTAATCAACACTACTTGTCACCCACAAGCACCAATCTTTAGTTCCGGTACAAAGATTGAACACAAGAGATGAACTAGGGTTTGAGAGGAGTTGGTCCTATTGAAGATGTTGATGAAGATAGCCCTCCCCAAGATGGGAGAGTTGTTGGTGATGATGATGATGATGATTTCCCCCTCTGGGAGGGAAGTTCCCCTTGCGGAATCGCTCCACCGGAGGGAAAAAGTGCTCCTGCCCAGGTTCCGCCTCGAGACAGCGGCGCTTCATCCCGAAAGTACTCTCCTTAATTTTTCTAGGTCAAAATGACTTATATACTAGAAGAGGGGCACCAGAGGTGGGCCTCAGTGAGCACAACCCACTAGGGCCCGCCGGTACTTATTTGCTCCAATATTCCTCAAATATTTCATAAAAAATCCTCGTAAAGTCTCAGCTCATTTGGAGTTGTGCAGAATAGGTAGCCTGATGTAGCTTTCTTAGGTCCAGATTTCCAGCAGCCACGATTCTCCCCCTTTGTGTATACCATGCATATTATGAGAGAAAAGGCATTAGAATTACTCCAAAATGCCTTCTTATACAATAAAACAACATAAATAACAGTAGGGAAACATGATGCAAGATGGACGTATCAACTCCCCCAAGCTTAGACCTCGCTTGTCCTCAAGCGAAAACCGAAATCGAAAAACATGTCCACATGCTTAGAGAGAGATGTGTCGATAAAAAAAAATACGGACATAGCAGCATCATGTAACTTATTATAACAGCAACAGACTTTAACATAGAACGTTTATCATAGACTTCTCATGAACAAGTGACAATTCATCACAACATCGAAGTATAAAGCATAAACTCTATTGGAAACCAAAAAACTATGTTCTCGGTCAACTTTGCAACTACAATTCATCATATTTTCAGGAAGGGTCACGTATCTGAGACTTTAGGCAAGTCCACATACTCAACCATCATTTATTCTTCTACGATTGTTAACACTCACCTCGTACACATGAGCAAAACATTTCAACCGAACACATAGAAAGATAGGAGCTTATAGTTTCGCCTTCCAACACATTCACCTAAAGGGTGATGTCAAAAATAATAACTCATGCTACCCATATTCAACTGGATATATGTCCTAGATCTTTCCTCACCACATGATGCTTTCCAAGGGAGAAAATAAAAAGGAATAGAGAGAAGAACTTTGACTCTTGCATGAAACTAAATACATGAAAGTAAAAGATAGGCCCTTCGCAGAGGGAAGATGAGGTTGCCATGCACTTTTTGTTTGTATGCTCAACCCCTTAGTGCAAGAGAATGTCACGTTATATTGCCCCTTATGATGGAAACCTTTATTATGCAGTCTGTCATTTTTATTCTTCGCCATCACAAGTTCGTACAACACTCAGTTTTCCCTTACACTAAATGATCTTACACTTTTAGAAGGAATTTTTATTGCCCTTTTTGCACCGATGACAACTACTTGAAGGATCTTACTCAATCCATATGTAGGTATGGTGTACTCTCAAACAAGATTTGGGTTTAAGGGTTTTGGATGCACAAGTAGTATCTCTACTTAGTGCGGAATTTTTGGCTAGCAAAGATAAGGGCAAGCACCAAATTTTGAAGGATCTATTACTATAAAAATTCTATGTGAATATGAAAAAACATAAATCATTACATTGTCTTCCTTGTCCAACGCCAACAATTTCGGCATATAATATTTTGATGGGTGCTCACAATCACAAAAGATTTTCAGGATAGTGTATTTCCATGTGAATCTTCTCTTCCCTTATTAATTCTTTCATGAGTTGCATCATTGACCAATCCTATCTTTGTCAATCTACAATAAAATTTTCTACTTATACTTGTCCTTGTGTAATGTCATCACTTACCATAATATTAGCATATGATCTTTTTCATTTATTTCCTTTCCTTCTATTGAAACAAGAAAGTAAAGAAAGAAAAACTCAAACTAAACTTTATTATATATTTCGCACACGATTACAAAGATAGATCACTAAGCAAACTCTCGAAAAGAAAGGATTGAACTAAACTTTTATTCATCTAAAGGAAAAGATAACCATGGATCGAACTAAGAAAAGTAAAGAAAAAAGATACTGGGGATGATACGATACCGGGGCACGTCCCCCAAGCTTAGCGAAAACCAAGGGGAGTGCCCATAGCTGATACTCAAATTTCTTTTGGTGATGAAGAAGGAGGTGGTGGTGATGAAGTAGAAATGATCTTGTCCTCGGCAGAGGCTCACCATCATAAGAGGAAGAGTGAGTCTCTCAGGTCCTACAACTGGCAGCCAAACTCATACCGTTAAACCTTGCCTCATAATCAAAGACTTGGTTTCGGAGGTCGTAGATCTGGCTCTGGAGGAAGTTGATTTGCTCGTTGAAGGAGAAGACGATGTCCTTCATGGACTTTCCATCCACCTTGAGATCACGGGTGTAGTCCGCGATCATGAGGTGATTAGCATTGAGTCCACGCTCCACCATCCCCTTGCAGCGAAAGACTTCCTGCTCCATAGCCTCAAGTATGGCCTCCACGGACCCAGTTCCCTTGGGGCCTTGCACATCGCGGATGTGCAACACCCCATAATGCATCTGGATAGCTTGAGGGTACTGCATCACCTCCTGCAGATATGGCTTGATGACGTTCTCGAAGAACTTGTCCTTGGAGGAGCTTGAAGCGCCATGGTGGATTAGATCTGACAGGAAACAACAAGAAAAGAAAACAAAAGATTTCTCTGTGATACGGAGGTCAACAGGTTCGGGGGATATATAAAGATTTTTTATCTTGGGGAACAAGCAGAACGGAAGAAAAACGGAGTCCGGAAAGTACCTGAGGTGGGCACAACCCACCGGGGCATGCCTGGCCAGGCACGCCCTGGTGTATCGTGCCCACCAGGGTCACTTTCCTAGTAGTTTCTTATTTTCCTAATTTTTTAAATATTCCAAAACTGACGAAAAATATTTTTGCGGATTTTTCGGAGTCTGTTTACTTACCGTATCACGTACCTCCCTTTTTCACGATTGGAAGGTTTCTTTTCTGTGTTCTTCCAGTGTCATAGTTTGGATAATATTGCTTTCAACATTAATGGGTGTACCTGAGATAAAATGTTGTATTCGTTGCCCATTAACAACCTTTGGGTTAGTACCTTTATCATTATTTATTTTGATAGCTCCGGATCGATAAGCTTCCTCGATAACATAGGGTCCTTCCCATTCGGAGAGGAATTTTCTTGCAAAGAATCTGAAACGACAGTTGTACAAAAGAACATATTCTCCAACCTTGAACTCACGCTTTTGGATTCTTTTGTCATGTCAGCTTTTAACTTTTTCTTTGAATAACTTTGCAGTTTCATAAGCTTGGGTTCTCCACTCATCTAAATAGCTAATATCAAATAACCTCTTTTCACCAACAAGTTTGAAATCATAATTGTGTTCTTTGATTTCCCAATATGCTTTATGTTCTAACTCAAGAGGCAAATGACAAGCTTTTTCGTAAACCATTTCATAAGGGGACATACCCATAGGGTTTTTATATGTTGTCCTATAAGCCCAAAGTGCATCATCTTGTTTCTTAGACCAATTCTTCCAGGACCTATTGACAGTCTTTTGTAATATTAGTTTTATTTCTCTATTGCTAAGTTCAACTTGACCACTAGACTGAGGATGATAAGGTAATGCAATTCTATGGTTAACATCATACTTAGCAAGCATTTTACGGAAAGCACCATGAATAAAGTGTGAACCACCATTAGGCATTAAATATCTAGGGACTCCAAACCTTAGGAAAATAACTTCCTTAAGCATTTTAATAGAGGTGTTGCGATCAGCACTACTAGTTGGAATAGCTTCTGCCCACTTAGTAACATAATCAACAACAACCAAAATATGAGTATACCCATTAGAGAAGGAAAAGATCCCATGAAATCAAATCCCCAAATATCAAATGGTTCAACAGCAAGTGAATAATTCATAGGCATTTCTTGAAACTTACCGACATTGCCAATTCTTTGACATTCATAAAAGACAACACGAACTTACGGGCATCCTTGAAGAGAGTAGGATAATAAAAACCAGATTGTAATACCTTATGAGCGGTTCTGTCTCCCGCATGATGTCCTCCATAAGCCTCGGAGTGACATTTCCGTAGGATTTGTTCCTGTTCATGCTCAGGTACACAACATCTAATAATACCATCTACTCCTTCTTTGTAAAGATCTGGGTCATCCCAAAAGTAATATCTTAAATCATAGAAGAATTTTTTCTTTTGTTGGTATCTGAAGCTAGGTGGCATGTATTTAGAAACAATATAATTAGCATAGTTAGCATACCAACATGTATTATTAGAAACATTTATTACAGCTAACTATTCATCAGGAAAGCTATAATTAATAGGTTGTGGGTCATTAAGAATATTTTCAAGCCTAGTTATCTGCTATGGGGTTCTCTGCTCCTTTCCTATCAGTGATATGCAAATCAAATTCTTGTAGCAGAAGAACCCACCTAATGAGTCTAGATTTAGCATCTTTCTTTTCCATAAGATATTTTATAGCAGCATGATCGGTGTGAACAATCACTTTAGAATCAACAATGCAGGCTCTAAATTTATCACAAGCAAACACCACTGCTAAAAATTCTTTTTCACTAGTAGCATAATTACATTAAGCACTGTCCAGAGTTTTACTAGCATAATAGATAACATTTAATTCCCTATCAACTCTTTGTCCTAGAACAACACCAACGACATAATGACTAGCATCACACATAATCTCAAAAGGGAAGTTCCAATCAGGTGGTTGAACAACAGGTGCAGTAATTAAGGCTATCTTTAGTGTTTCGAAGGATTCCAAACAATCATCATCAAACACAAAAGGAATATCCTCTTGCAAAAGATTTGCAAGAGGCCTAGAAATTTTAGAAAAGTCTTTGATAAACCTCCTATAGAAACCAGCATGACCAAGGAAACTATGAATACCTTTGATATCTTTAGGACATGGCATTTTCTCAATTGCATCAACCTTGGCTTTTTCCACCTCAATGCCTCTTTCAGAAATTTTATGGCCCAAAACGATACCTTCGTTAACCATAAAGTGGCACTTCTCCCAATTCAACACAAGATTTGTTTGTTCACATCTCTGCAAAACTCGATCAAGGTTGCTTAAACAATCATCAAAAGACTTCCCATAAACAGAAAATTCATCCATGAAAACCTCAACAATCTTTTCACAAAAATCAAAGAACATAGCAGTCATACATTTTTGAAAGGTAGAAGGTGCATTGCATAAACCAAAAGGCATACGTCTATAAGCATAAGTTCCAAAAGAACAAGTAAAAGCGGTATTTTCTTGATCAATTTGTGAAACAGGTATTTGGGAAAAACCAGAATATCCATCAAGGAAGCAAAAATGTGTGTGCTTAGATAATCTTTCTAACATTTGATCAATAAAAGACGGAGGGTGATGATCTTTTCTAGTTGCTTTGTTTAATTTTCTATAATCAATTACCATCTGATACGTCCATTTTGCATCATGCTTTTATATCAATATTTATTGCATTATGGGCTGTTATTACACGTTATGTCACAATACTTATGCCTACTCTCTCTTATTTTACAAGGTTTACATGAAGAGGGAGAATGCCGGCAGCTGGAATTCTGGGCTGGAAAAGGAGCAAATATTAGAGACCTATTCTGCACAACTCCAAAAGTCCTGAAACTCCACGAAAGTTATTTTTGGAATTAATAAAAATAATGGGAGAAGAAAGTACCAGAGGGGGCCCACACCCTGGCCATGAGGGTGGGGGGCGCGCCCCACCCCCCTGGGCGCGCCCCCTACCTCGTGGACCCCTGGCAGGCCACCGGTGACCACCTTATGCTATATGAAGTCCTTTACCCTGGAAAAAATCATAAGCAAGCTTTCGGGATGAGACACCGCCGCCACGAGGCGGAACCTTGGCGGAACCAATCTAGGGCTCCAGCGGAGCTGTTCTCTAAAAACAAAGAAATGAAGTCAGCCAAGGAGGGCTTAACCCTATGGCATAAAAGAGCTAGGTCAGTTCTAAAACGCTCTTTCCATGAAGCAAGGGTATGTGGGACCCCCCCTAAGTATTAGGCAGTTGCGTTCCTTCCAAATGCTCCACGCAGACAACATGAAGATTTCCATGAACATGTGTGTTTGCGAGCGACGACGCCCTTCATGGACAAGAGCAAGTCTGTTACCATCATTGGACCACGTAATGCCAATAGTGTTCCATCATTTTTGACTGAAAGGGCACCTAAAGAATAAATGCTCGACCGTTTCTTCCTCTTGTCTGGTACATAATGAGTAGTTGACATTATCGCCCACATGATAGTCTCTCCTTTTCAGCATATTTCTAGTGTTGACTCTGTCTGCTAGGAGAAGCCAGGTGAAGATCTTTATTTTGATCGTGCATTTAGATTTCCAAATCCAAGAGAAGGCATCATCAGCGACGACGTTTCTAACGAAGAACTTGTAATACTTGGCCGAGGTATAATGTAGTCCCCATGGGTAGCTCCAAACATCCTGAGCAGCGATATCTAGCTCCGTGTCAGCGCTATATTCCTGAAGGTGTCTGAGTTCTTCACGAGCTTGAGCAGAGAGGGGAAGATGAAAGCCAGATTGAACATTGTTGATTGCCAGAAAGCTTGCAACCGAGGCATCTTCCAACTTAGTGAAGGAGAAGGCTCTGGGGAATGCATCTTGAGCTATGTGCTCCTTCCATACATCTTTCCAAAAAAGTGTGGTTGTCCCATTGCCAATATGCACCGAAGATATCCCACGATAGATGCCAGACAGGTTCATGACGTCGCGCCACCAGAAGGAGCCACATGGCTCTGTGGCATGCGGCTCTTTGTTATTGTAGTATGTAGCCCAGACCAAGTTAACCCAGGGGACACCTTTTTTGTTGTAGAAGTTGTGTAGAAACTTCAGCAGGAGAGCAGTGTTCTATGTCCTTATGTTGATGATGCCAAGTCCACCATGGATTTTTGGTCGACAAACTAGGTCCCAAGCAGCCAATGAGTTGACAGTTTCTCCCTGGTCAGTTTGCTTGTGCCACAAGCATCTTCTACGTATCTTATCCAGGTGCTCAATTAGCTTGGGTGGAAACTTCAATGTGCACATGGGGTGTATCATCATGGATGTGATGAGAGAGTTCAGAAGAGTCAATTTGCTTCCTTCGTCCAGCATATAAAGAGTGGACGATAATTTGCGTTCAGTACGTTCCACAAAGGGCATCAGGTCAACCATGGAAGGCTTCGTAGTCCCCATTGGCAAGCCTAAGTAGGTAAAAGGCATAGTGCCTATGGTGCACTGCCAAAGCTGAGCAAGGTAGGTTGCCAAGGTCTCATCCACATTAATGGGGATCAGCAGAGATTTACTGAAGTTTAGTTTAAGGCCAATAGATTCAGCATAGTCCGTGAGGAGGAATTTCATGTTCTTGACCTGCTGGGGGCAAGCTGGCATTAGGAGTATGGTGTCATCGGCGTATTGGATGACAAGATAATCAGTGGAGCCCCTTGCCGGAATGAGTAGTTGGATTTTCTGCTGGTGGAATGCATCATTAAGTGCAACTTGAGAAGATCAGCCGCAAGCACAAAAACCAGCGGGGAGAAGGGGTCACCTTGTCTGACACCCGTGCGGCAGGCAAACTGATGGCCCGGGACACCATTAAGCAAGACGGAGGAGCTGCCAGAGTCAAAAATTCATCGGACCCAGTTAAGCCAACGGTCATCAATGCCCATGTGTTGCATGATGTCAAGCATAGCAGCGTGATCAACTGTGTCAAATGCCTTCGCAAAGTCGAGCTTAAGCAAGATGATCGGCTCATTGGACTGTTGACATTGAAAGATATATTCAAATGCCCACGCGAGGAAGTCTTGAATGGTTCTGGTACGAATGAAGCCGTATTGTTTCCTGTGCATTATTTTCAGAATGAGCTGCTGTAATTTGTTCGCCAAAATTTTTGTTATGAGTTTTAGGCAGCAATTGAGCAAAGTGATTGGTCGGAAGTCATTCACTGTCTCAAGGGAGTTGTTTTTTGGAATGAGAGTAATGTATCCTAAATTGACGCTCGTCAAGTCCAAATTGCCATTGTAGAACTCATCACATAGCTTGTAAAAATCATATTTAATGATATGCCAACAAGATTTTAAGAATTGCCCGTTGAAGCCATCGGGGCCAAGTGCTCTGTCATTGGGCATGGTTCTGACGACTGCATCGATCTTTGAATGAGTAAAGGGGGCTGACAGAACTTCCAACCATCCACTCGTTTGATGATTGCAGCAAGATCAAACTTCATTTGAGATGACTGTGTCTGACCAAGTCTGTGCTTATATTCCTGAAATAATGTTGCTTCTTTGGCGTTGTGGTCAGTAACTATGGATCCATGTGAGAGTTTTAGGCTGGCAATGGAGTTTTTGCGATATCTCTCAGTGGCAAGCGCATGGAATAATTTGGTATTCTCTGATCCAAATTTGATGTACCTAATGGTGCACCTCTTCCGCCATTACAGATTCTGAAACTGCAACAGTTTAAGAAGGTGGCCTTTGACAATGTGTCTGAAGTTGGATTCTGGCCGAGTGAGAGGCCGCAAATCCTCCAGCATCAAGCTCTTGCAGTGCCTGGTTACAATTTTGAATAAGGATGGACAGTTTAGAGATTCCTTTGCTCCAGGACTTAAGATCGTATCAAAGGGTTTTCAATTTTTTGCAGATGATAGCAGCTGCACTTTTAGCATGGCTAGGTTTCTCCGCAAGAAGATGCAACCACTTCAAGGAAGTTGGAGTGGTTGGTCCAAAAATTCTCAAACCTGAAGATCCTACTCTTGGGTATTGTTGTTTCAATTTGGACAACACAGGGCCAGTGATCAGATGTGGGCTTTCATAGAGCCATGACAATAGTATTAGGGAAGGTATGGGTCCAATGGCTAGAAGAGAAGAACCAGTCCAGTTGTTCTAGGAGTGGATCATCCTGCATATTACTCCAAGTGTATAAACGGCCTTTCAGGGGTATCTCAATTAGGGCATGTGCTCTAATGATGTCATTGAATAGAAGAATATCATTTACATTTGCACCTGGCTTGTTTCGGTTATCCAATGATCTAATGAAGTTATAATCACCCACAAGTAGCCAGTCTTAGTGTCAGGTATCACTAGGTCATAAAGCCATTTTGTGAAAGTGAGGCGATCATCTCTCTGGCATGGCCCATAGATGTTATATAGATGCCAGACATTGCCAGACAGTTTGGAAGTGAAGGTAATACCCAAGGCACAGAAATCAGAGAAGCATACAGCACCATGAAAAGCAGAGCCAACCCAAATAGTAAGAAGACCACTAGAGGTACCTCGAGAGGGCACATAACAAAACTTATCAAACTTTTTAGGACAGAAGTTTTTATTAAAAGGCAGATCAAAATGCATGTGTTTGGTTTCTTGCAAGCAAAGCACATTGCACCCACTAGTGATGATAGCATTTCTAAGAGCAAGTAGTTTTTGTCTGAATTTATTCCTCGCACATTCCACACGAGCATGTTCCACTGCTGCTTGGGCAGCATGAAGAAAAGCTTCAGGTAGAAGATGAAGAAGAAGCTCCCTCCTGGTTAGCCATAAGCTTGTCAGTGGAGAGTTCCTCAGGTGGGATACTGCAGCTAGTCATGCCCACAGCCTGGCGCACGGCGACAGGAGTTGGAGGGGGCATCGCAGCCTGGTGAGCAGAAGTTGTGTTGGTCTCGTTTGAGGCTGCAGGTACCAGACACGCCTTCACTTTGTTCTTGTTCACCCGTGTTTCCGCCATGGAGGGTGCTTTGAAACCATCGTGCTTATTGGTATGAGTAGACGCAGAGTAGATGCATCAACTTCCAGGGGCTTCTTCTTCCTTTCTTTTCTAGCTAGTCCCAGCTCAGTTGAAGTGTTCTCTGAAGATATACTGTCAGTGGAGGTGTTCTCTGAATCTGCATTCTCTGGCAAGGTGTGTTCTGGGGCAGTGCAATCTTCAGAAAATTTAGAGCTCATATGGATAGGTTCAATTGCATTCAGGAGTGAAGGTGGTGAGCGAATCACTGAGGCAGAAGTGACAATAGGCGAGGAGTGTGTTCGTGCCACAGTCAGGCCAGGTGGGGGTATGCCAGTTTCCATGGTGGTGTCACAAACCATCCCAGTTGCTCCAGTAGGTATAATAGTGTCATCAAATGAAGCAGGTGGCGCTGGATCTTCAGTAATCTCTTCAATCACCACATTGGAGTGGCTGCTTGGTCGAGGAGCATATGAAGAGCTAATAGTCTGCCTGAGCTGGATATCAGAACCAATCAAAGAAATCTGAACTGCAACTTGGGAGCTGTCATTTCTGATGCCATATCCATTACTCCAGGGGCTGAAAGTTGCCAAAATAGGGCGGATAGCAGGAAGGAGGAAAGCATTCAGTTGCCTACGGGGGGCAGGAGCAGCAAGCAGGAAGTTCATTACCTCATTCCCTTGAGCCGACAGACTAAAATTTAGACCAGTATTGTCAACTATCACCATAACAGTTGCAGACTCAGGGGCTTCATGGGTCGAGGGATTGGGGGCAGCAGCAACAAGAGGCAGCTCATCCTGGCTAGAGCTGGAACTGTCAGAGACGATGATAGAATCATTCCAAGCTTGAAATGCACTATCCACATCATTGTTCTTCGGGACAATGCCATCCTGAACAGAAAGGCCCTGAGCCACAAGCCAGGACTAGAAGTTCATCAGATATGGTGGCAGCTGTGGTGCATGTGGATCAGGCGCTGGCCATTCCCCCCAAGCAGCGTCAATCTGAACTTCATCATTGTCCGAAGCCTAGTGATCTGCAGGAGCTGTCGGTGGTGGAGCCCCATTCTGGGCAAACCAATTGTGAACTTGCTTTTGGTACAGTTGTTCCGCCGTCATGTCAGGCCCAAAGAGGGGCTGTGGGTCGCCGTTGGGTGGCGGTGGTTCTTCTCCAGCAGGAGGCACCTCCGGCAGCATTGCATTCCAATCACTGCTGCGGAGAATAGTGATTTGAACAGTCCAGCAGTCACAAGCTCCTCCCAACTGACGAACAACAAAGCTCTTGGGGATTAAACGCATGTGGATCACCTGCACTTGCACCATGACATATCTTCTGTCTTGTCGAGGATTGTACCAGGAAATCAGACCACCAAAACCCCTGACTGACTTATTGATGTAAAATTCAGTCTGATAGTCATAGGGGAAACCAAAGTACAGTAACCACAACTGTGGACCAAAGGTAGTGGAACGCCTATTAAGCGTGGCATTTTGAGGCACAAAGGTAATCAATAAATCTTCCTCTTCAAGTTCTAGCGGAGTCGCCACAGTAGTATCTCTAGTGAAGGCATCCACAAAACCAAATATGCCAATACCAAAAGGGTGGTCACTTGCCTCTGTGGTGAAGAGTTGAGATTCATGCAGCATACCCTCAATGATGTCTCGGATCTCAGCCCGGCGGTGGAGTGGGATGGAGTGGCTAGCTTCAGCGATGGCAAGGAAGTCGTGGTTGAGCGGCGGAATGGGGCTGATGACCATGCTGCTGCGAACCACCCTGTTGGCCGGCCCAGGTTCGACCGCCCAGCCCGGCGGGAGGAACGACACCGGGTTGAGGGGATAGTTCGCCATTGTTGCACTGGTGAGAGCAGAGGTGGTAGGAGGCGGTGGAGTGACAGCGATAGGTGGAGGTGGTGAGGAGGCTGAGGCAGAAGCTGAACCGTGAGGGGAAGGAATGGAATCAGCGCGGCGTTTCGGAATCCATTTCCATCTTTGTGTACGGCGTGATTTGAGACAGGATGCGAACACGTGTCCATAGAAACCACAGCCAGTGCATCGGATGGTAGAGCGAGCCTTCACTTTTGGTTTGACATGGGGCATGGAATCAGTAGACGCAGACAATCCGGGCACGGTTTAGGATTAACTGATTTGACTGCCGAATCAGACTTCTGCGGGCAAGCAATTGATTTATGTCCAGGAGCTGAACAATTAATACAAAATACGAGTTGGGCAAGAAATCTTTGAGTGGCCCCATTGCAAACATTTTGCACATAGAACAGCCCAATTATCTGATAAATCAGAGATCTCTTGTGGGCTATATTGGGCCTGGGCCAGGTCGGCCTTGTGTTTGGATGTAAGAATGGGCGGCCAGCTGGAATGAGGAGGAGCGTATTTGTAGGCTGAATTCATGTAACATTGTGGGGGTGAAGGGTAAGGTACATTGACCACACAATTAAATGATCCCAATAAAAGATAAATACCATCATGGGGGTCCGCTAAATCAGCCTCACAGAAGGAATAATCCGGCAAAGTAGAGGTACCATCAATGCCAGGTAATAAATGTTGATTGGCCAAATTCTTCGTTCCATGACTAGAATGAATATTTGAATTTTGAGCTTGGGATGATAAGGCCTCAACAACATTTTTGTCCGAAAATTCCAAATGATCCAGATGAATAAGTCCAAATTTGCACAACGGAGAGGCTGAGGGACAAACACGAGGAGCATTATCATGTAAAAATTGCAGGGATGATTTAACAGCAATAGGTCTCCGACTTGACAGCTCCTGCAAGGTTTCATCAGCATGCCATTTCTTGGTGGAATTGTTGATCGGGCGATAACGGCCATTGAACAAATGAAAGTGGCAAATGAAATCTGGCCAAATACGGTCCCGAAGGCCATATATGAAATGTCCCACTTTGTTATTGGCAACCAAAAACTGAAAGGACCGAGTTTGAATTTGGATCGCATTGAAGCCAGAAGTAATTCCAGCAATGCAACATTGTAAAGCAATGCCCACAGAGTCGGGAGAGAGTGGGAAAGAAGTGGAGGGGAAGGAAACCACCAAGAAGAACTCTTTGCGGTCTCGGGAGGGAAAAAAATGAACCGTAGAGCCAAATTTTCTTCTCACCTGATCGGCCAAGGAAAGGCTAGGGCCAAAGTCCCAATGTAGGAGCCCCTCCATAGGTCAGAGAACTAGCAATTGCCATGAACTCCGGCGGCTACGATGGTGGTGGTGTGGTGGTGGTGGGGAGAGGTGGAGAGGAGAGGTGGGAGAGCCATCGATATACCATCATTTTAGTTCTGTGAGTATTTACGTTTGTTCCTGAGGACATGGGAGAAGTCTTGCTATATGTAGTCATGTGAATTTGGTATTCGTTCGATATTTTGATGAGATGTATGTTGTCTCTCCTCTAGTGGTGTTATGTGAACGTCGACTACATGACACTTCACCATTGTTTGGGCCTAGAGGAAGGCATTGGGAAGTAATAACTATATGATGGGTTGTTAGAGTGATAGAAGCTTAAACCCTAGTTGATGTGTTGCTTCGTAAGTGAAGGAAATATGCCCTAGAGGCAATAATAAAGTTATTATTTCTCTCCTTATTTCATGATAAATTTTTATTATTCATGCTAGAATTGTATTAACCGGAAACATAATACATGTGTGAATACATAGACAATCATAGTGTCACTAGTATGCCTCTACTTGACTAGCTCGTTAATCAAAGATGGTTAAGTTTCCTAACCATAGACATGAGTTGTCATTTGATTAACGGGATCACATCATTAGGAAAATGATGTGATTGACCTGACCCATTTTGTTAGCTTAGCACTTGATCGCTTAGTATGTTGCTATTGCTTTCTTCATGACTTATACATGTTCCTATGACTATGAGATTATGCAACTCCCGTTTACTGAAGAAACACTTTGTGTGCTAGCAAACGTCACAAGGTAACTGGGTGATTATAGAGGTGGTATACATGTGTCTCCGAAGGTACTTGTTGAGTTGGCGTATTTCAAGATTAGGATTTGTCACTCCGATTGTCGAAGAGGTATCTCTGGGCCCTCTCGGTAATGCACATCACTATAAGCCTTGCAAGCAATGTGACTAATGAGTTAGTTGTGGGATGATGCATTACATAAACGAGTAAAGAGACTTGCCGATAACGATATTGAACTAGGTATTGAGATACCGACGATCGAATCTTGGGCAAGTAACATACCGATGACAAAGGGAACAACGTATGTTGTTATGTGGTTTGACCGATAAAGATCTTCGTAGAATATGTGGGAGCAAATATGAGCATCCAAGTTTCGCTATTGGTTATTGACAGGAGATGTGTCTCGGTCATGTCTACATCTCGAACCCGTAGGGTCCGCACGCTTAAAGTTCAGTGACGATCGGTATTATGAGTTTATGTGATTTCATGTACCGATGGTAGTTCGGAGTCCTGGATGAGATCGGGGACATGACGAGGAGTCTCGAAATGGTAGAGATGTAAAGATCGATATATTGGACGACTATATTCGGATATCGGAAAGGTTCCGAGTAATTCGGGTATTTTTCAGGGTCCCGGGGAGTTACAGGAATACGAGGAAGAAGTAATGGGCCTCATGGGCCAAGTGGTGGAAGAGAGGAGGCAGGGCGCGCGGCCCCCCTAGCCCAAACCGAATTGGACTAGGGGGTGGCCCCCCTTTCCTCCTTTTCCTCCCTCTCCTTCCTTCTCCCTCTCCTCCTTCCTTTCCTCCTCCTAGTGGGAGTAGGAAAGGGGAGTCCTAGTCCTACTAGGAGGAGGACTCCTCCTCCTAGCGCGCCCTACAGGGGCCGACCGGCCTCCCCACTTGCTCCTTTATATACGGGGGCAGGGGGCACCTCTAGACACAAGTTGATATGTTGATCTCTCCTAGCCATGTGCGGTGCCCCCTCCACCATATTACACCTCGGTAATCTCGTATCGGTGCTTAGGTGAAGCCCTGCATCGGTAGCATCATCGACATCGTCATCACGCCGTCGTGCTGACGGAACTCTCCCGCAAAGCTCTGCTGGATCGGAGTTCATGGGATGTCATCGAGCTGAACGTGTGCTGAACTCGGAGGTGCCGTGCGTTCGGTACTTGGATCGGTCGGATCGTGAAGACGTACGACTACATCAACCTTGTTGTGCTAATGCTTCCGCTTTCGGTCTACGAGGGTATGTGGACAACACTCTCCCCTCTTGTTGCTATGCATCACCATGATCTTGCGTGTGCATAGGAAATTTTTTGAAATTACTACGTTCTCTACAGTGGCATCCGAGCCAGGTTTTATGCTCAAATGTTATATGCACGAGTAGAACACAAGTGAGTTTTGGGCGATACAAGTCATACTGCTTACCAGCATGTTATACTTTGGTTCGGCGGTATTGTTGGATGAAGTGGCCCGGACCGACATTACGCGTACGCTTATGCGAGACTGGTTCTACCGACGTGCTTTGCACATAGGTGGCTGGCAGGTGTCAGTTTCTCCAACTTTAGTTGAACCGAGTGTGACTACGCCCGGTCCTTGAGAAGGTTAAAATAGCACTAACTTGGCGAACTATCATTGTGGTTTTGATGCGTAGGTAAGAACGGTTCTTGCTCAGCCCATAGCAGCCACGTAAAACTTGCAACAACAAAGTAGAGGACGTCTAACTTGTTTTTGCAGGGCATGTTGTGATGTGATATGGTCAAGACGTGATGAGATATAAGTTGGTGTATGAGATGATCATGTTTCGTTGAAGTTATCGGCAACTGGCAGAAGCCTTATGGTTGTCTCTTTATTGCATAAGATGCAAGCCCCAAATAGTTGCAAGAGCAATAGATGGCGAGACGACCATGTGATGACACATTGATATAGATCAAGATGATGGAGATCATGGTGTCATGCCGGTGACAATGGAGATCATGACGATGCTTTGGAGATGGAGATCAAAGGCACAAGATGATGATGGCCATATCATGTCACATATTTTGATTACATGTGATGTTTATCCTTTATACATCTTATTTTTCTTAGTTCGACGGTAGCTTTATAAGATGATCTCTCACTTAAATTTCAAGGTACAAGTGTTCTCCCTGAGTATGCATCGTTGCCAAAGTTCGTCGTGCTGAGACACCACGTGATGATCATGTGTGATAAGCTCTATGTTCATCTACAACGGGTGCAAGCCAGTTTTGCACACGCAGAATACTCGGGTTAAACTTGACGAGCCTAGCATATGTAGATATGGCCTCGGAACATTGGAGACCGAAAGGTCGAGCGTGAATCATATAGTAGATACGATCAACATAATGATGTTCACCATTGAAAACTAATCCATCTCACATGATGATCGGACATGGTTTAGTTGATTTGGATCACGTGATCACTTAGATGATTAGAGGGATGTCTATCTAAGTGGGAGTTCTTGAGTAATATGATTAATTGGACTTTAGTTTATCATGAATTTAGTCCAAATAGTATTTTTCAAATAATGTTGTAGATCAATAGCTCGCGTTGTTGCTTCCCTATGTTTTATATGTGTTCCTAGAGAAAACTAAGTTGAAAGATGATAGTAGCAATGATACGGACTGGGTCCGTGATCTGAGGTTTATCCTCATTGCTGCACAGAAGAATTATGTCCTTGATGCACCGCTAGGTGACAAACCTATTACAGGAGCAGATGCAGACGTTATGAACGTTTAGCTAGCTCAATATGATGACTAGTTGATATTTTAGTGCACAATGCTTAAAGGCTTAGAATTGGTACTTCAAAGACGTTTTGAATGTCATGGACCATATGAGATGTTCCAGGAGTTGAAGTTAATATTTCAAGCAAATACCCGAGTTGAGAGATATGAAGTCTCTAAAAAGTTATATAGCAAAAAGATGGAGGAGAATAGCTCAAGCAGTGAGCATGTGCTCAGATTGTCTGGGTACTACAATCGCTTGAATCAAGTGGGAGTTAATCTTCCAGATAAGATAGTGATTGACAGAGTTTTCTAGTCACCATCACCAAGTTACTAGAACTCCGTGATGAACTATAGTATGCAAGGGATGACGAAAATGATTCCCGAGCTCTTCATGATGCTGAAATCAACGAAGGTAGAAATCAAGAAAGAGCATCAAGTGTTGATGATTGACAAGACCACTAGTTTCAAGAAAAAGGGAACTTCAAGTAGAATGGCAAGCAAGTTGTCACTCCCGTGAAGAAGCCAAAGTTGGACCAAAGCCTGAAACTGAGTGCTTCCACTGCAAAGTAAATGGTCACTAGAAGTGGAAATGCCCTGAATATTTGGTAGATAAGAAGGATGGAAAAGTGAACAAGGGTATATTCTATATACAGGTTATTGATGTGTACCTTACTAGTGTTTATAGTAACCCCCGGATATTTGATACTTGTTCGGTTGATAAGATTAGTAACTCGAAACAGGAGTTATAGAATAAACAGAGACTAGTTGAGGGTGAAGTGATGATGTGTATTAGAAGTGGTTCCAAGATTGATATGATCATCATCGCACACTCCCTATATTTTCGAGATTAGTGTTGAACCTAAATAAATGTTATTTGGTGTTTGCGTTGAGCATAAATATGATTCGATCATGTTTATTGCGATATGATTATTCATCTAAGACAAAGAATAAATTGTTATTCTGTTTACATGAATAAAACCTTCTATGGTCATACACCCAATGTTGATGGTTTATTGAATCTTGATCATAGTGATACACATATTCATAATATTGATGCCAAAAGATGCAAAGTTGATAATGATAGTGCAACATATTTGTGGCACTGCCGTTTGGATCATACCGGTGTAAAGCGCATGAAGAAAATCCATAAATATGGACGTTTGGAATTACTTGATTATGAATCATTTGATGCTTGCGAACCGTGCCTTATGGGCAAGATGACTAAAACTTCGTTCTCCGGAACAATGGGACAAGCTACTGACTTATTGGAAACAATACATACCGATGTATGCGATCCAATGAGTGTTGATGCTCGTGGTGAGTATCATTATTTTCTGACCTTCACAGATGATTTGAGCAGATATGGGTATATCTACTTAATGAAACACAAGTCTGAAACATTTGAAAAGTTCAAAGAATTTCAGAGTGAAGTGGAGAATCATAATAACAAGAAAATAAAGTTTCTACGATCTGATCGTGGAGGAGAATATTTGAGTTGCGAGGTTGGCCTTCATATAAAACAATGTGGAATAGTTTCACAGCTCACGCCACCTGGAACACCACAGCGTTATGGTGTGTTCGAACATCGTAACCGCACTTTATTGGATATGGTGCGATCTATGATGTCTGTTATCGGTTTACCACTATCGTTTTGGGGTTATGCATTAGAGACAGCTGCATTCATGTTAAATAGGGCACCATCTAAATCTGTTGAGACGACACCATATGAACTATGGTTTAGCAATAAACCTAAGCTGTCGTTTCTTAAAGTTTGGAGTTGTGATGCTTATATGAAAAAGTTTCAACCTAATAAGCTCGAACCCAAATCGGAGAAATGCGTCTTCATAGGATACCCAAAGGAGATTATTGGGTACACCTTCTAATCATAGATCTGAAGGCAAAATATTCGTTGCTAAGAATGGATCCTTTCTAGAGAAGGAGTTTCTCTCGAAAGAAGTGAGTGGGAGGAAAGTAGATCTTGATAAGGTAATTTGTACCTTCTCCCGAATTGGAAAGTAGTTCATCACAGAAATCAGTTCCAGTGATTCCTACACCGGTTAGTGAGGAAGCTAATGATGATGATCATGAAACTTCAGATTAAGTTACTACAAAACCTCGTAGGTCTTCCAAAGTACAGTATACACCAGAGTGGTACGATAATCCTGTTCTGGAAGTCATGTTACTATACCATGATGAACCTACGAACTATGAGGAAGCGATGATGAGCCCAGATTCCGCGAAATGGCTTGAAGGCCATGAAATCTGAGATGAGATCCATGTATGAGAACAAAGTGTGGACTTTGGTAGACTTGCTCGATGATCGGCAAGCAATAGAAAATAAATGGATCTTCAAGAGGAAGACAAACACTGATAGTAGTGTTACTATCTACAAAGCTCAACTTGTCGCAAAAGGTTTTTCGACAAGTTCAAGGTGTTGAATATGATAAGATTTTCTCACTCGTATTGATGCTTAAGTCTGTCCGAATCATGTTAGCAATTGCCACATTTTATGAAATCTGGCAAATAGATGTCAAAACTGCATTCCGTAATGGATTTATGAAAGAAGACTTGTATATGATGCAACCAGAAGGTTTTGTCAATCCTAAAGGTGCTAACAAAGTGTGCAAGCTCCAGTGATCCATCTATGGACTGGTGCAAGCATCTCGGAGTTGGAATATACGCTTTGATGAGTTGATCAAAGCATATAGTTTTATACAGACTTGTGGTGAAGCCTGTATTTACAAGAAATTGAGTGGGAGCACTACAACATTTCTGATATCTATATGTGAATAACATATTATTGATCGGAAATAATGTAGAATTTTCTGGAAAGCATAAAGGAGTATTTGAAAAGAGTTTTTCAAAGAAAGACCTCGATGAAGCTATTTACACATTGAGCATCAAGATCTATAGAGATAGATCAAGACGCCTGATAAGATTTTTCAATGAGTACATACCTTGATCAGATTTTGAAGTAATTCAAAATGGAACAATCAAAGAAGGAGTTCTTTCCTGTGTTGCAAGGTGTGAAGTTGAGTAAGACCCAAAACCCGACCATGACAGAAAATAGAAAAAGGATGAAAAGTCATTCCCTATGCCTTAGTCATAGGTTCTATAAAGTATGCTATACTGTGTACCAGACCCATTGTATACCTTGCTGTGAGTTTGGCAAGGGAGTACAATTTTCATCTAGGAGTAGATCACTGGACAGCGGTCAAGAATATCCTTAGTGAGGACTATGGAAATATTTCTCGGTTATGGAAGTGATAAAAGAGCTCGTCGTAAAGAGTTACAACGATGCAAGCTTTTACACCGATCCAGATGACTCTAAGTCTCAATCTGGATACATATTGAAAGTGGGAGCAATTAGCTAGAGTAGCTCCGTGCAGAGCATTGTAGACACAAAATATTTGCAAAATACATACGACTCTGAATGTGACAGATCCCTTGACTAAACTTCTCTCACGAGCAAAACATGATCACACCTTAGTACTCTTTTGGTGTTAATCACATATTGATGTGAACTAGATTATTGACTCTAGTAAACCCTTTGGGCGGTGGTCACATGACAATGTGAACTCTGGGTGTTAATCACATGCAGATGTGAATATTAGTGTTAAATCACATGGTGATGTGAACTATATTATTGACTCTAGTGGAAGTGGGAGACTGAAGGAAATGTGCCCTAGAGGCAATAATAAAGTTATTATTTATTTCCTTATTTCATGATAAATGTTTATTATTCATGCTAGAATTGTATTAACCGGAAACATAATACATGTGTGAATACGTAGACAAGCATAGTGTCACTAGTATGCCTCTACTTGACTAGCTCCTTAATCAAAGATGGTTAAGTTTCCTAACCATAGACATGAGTTGTCATTTGATTAACGGGATCACATCATTAGGAGAATGATGTGATTGACTTGACCCATTCTGTTAGCTTAGCACTTGATCATTTTGTATCTTGCTATTGCTTTCTTCATGACTTATCACTAGTAGAAAAACACCTATTAGTCCCGGTTGGTGAGGGCCTTTTGTCTCGGTTCTTGAACCGGGACTAAAGGGTGGTTACTAATGCCCTAGACCTTTAGTCCCGGTTCTAACACGAACCGGGGTAGATGGGCCTCCACGTGGCCGGTGCGCCGAGCCCAGGCAGGAGGGCCTTTGGTCCCGGTTGGTGGCACCAACCGGGACCAAAAGGCATCCACGCGTCAGCATTTCAGTGGCTGGGGTTTTTGTTTTTTTAAGGGGCGGGGGTGGGGGTTTTAGGTGGTTAATTTAGGTGTTTTCATATATTGTGTTAGCTAGCTAATTAATAGAGAGAAGTGTCCTCTCTTATGTCCGTGCTTGGTCGACGCTACGTACTATACATAGAGAGGCCCTCGACACTCTAGCTAGTAACAAAATGAAGGGAACCATTAAGTACAGAAGTTCGTCATGCATATCGAGCGAAGTGATCGATCGACCTCTCCTTCTCTGAGAGATTGGTCAAACAACAAGTTTTCGTATTATCTATCCGACGCTACTGGCTACATACATATACAATATGTAAGATCTCTTACAATCCCCTAGCAATTGAAATCAACTTCCACATGGTATTCTCTAGCTTTATTGATGACGTGGTCAAGAAAGAATCCCGCCAATTCCTCTTGAATTGCTTTCATGCGATCTCGTTCTAGGAGTTCATTCCGCATCTGCCACGTCTAATTTGAAGAAGGTGGTTAATTAATACATATATATGAATGAAACTCAACAGAAATGATGGTGTAATAAAATGAAATTGTGAATATTATTGCTTATGCACTTCATATTGTCTTTTAGAGTAGCCCCGCTTATTTTTCGAAGTCGCGTTGTAAATGAACTCGCACACGTAGTATCCACAGAAATCATTCCCTTGTTCCTGCCACAAGCACTTTACGAGAAATAGAGGTCAATCAAACTGATAATGAAGCATTATAAATGGCATTGATGAAAGTATAGCTATAGAATCAATGGGAGATGCGCGCAACTAGCTAGCCAGTAGTACTTACTTTCGGGTATGTATATCGCAGCTCCTTCGGCAGTCCCGGAACTTCTGTGGTGAACTGTTTCCAAACCCTGCAAGACAAAGAAAATAATTATTATTACTTGAGATATCAGGAAATGAACAAAAAGTTGCCGATATGGTGCGATAATGATCGATTGAACTTACTTGTTCAGCAATTTAGTCATGTCCACATAGGTTTCGGGATCTTTTCGTCTCGAGTCTAAGACGGTTACTAGTCCCCGCTCAAGCTTAATCTCCAGAAGAACATAGTGGAAGCTGTGCACACATGCATAACTCATAAATTACATTACTATAACCTCGCTTGAGTAATAAGGGAAACCGAATATGCACATGACAGTAACACTCACTCGAAGTTGTAACGAAAGAGTATGGTATCTTTGTTTTGATTTTTGATCAATGATCGTAGCAAGTTGGCCTCGGCCTCTTCGGCGTGCTTTTTAACCTGAATTTCATCTATGATATTTGTGTTAATGAACCCAATATCATATATTTCTTGTTTCTGCACTCGACGATCTTCAATCTGCATAATATAGTGAGGATAATTAATTATAAATACATGCAATGAAAGAGCTGAGCTATATATAGAGACTTAATGACAGCAATAGTACTTACAGACAGT
Organism: Triticum dicoccoides; assembly: GCF_002162155.2. Taxonomy (NCBI): domain Eukaryota; kingdom Viridiplantae; phylum Streptophyta; class Magnoliopsida; order Poales; family Poaceae; genus Triticum; species Triticum dicoccoides. The sequence goes on along the minus strand of NC_041385.1, from coordinate 789,862,774 downwards.
AGCCAAAGACCGTTAATTTAGCGAGGGCCTTTTGATTGAAGAACTCGAAGAACTCCTCAAATGGAACAGGCAACAGATCAGTTCCAACGAGGTCGTGCTCCTCTTTAATGTTCAGATACAAAGTATTCGTCCCCCCAGACTCTCTGCAGGTTTTCATGTACCAATTATGGAATCTTCGCATCATCGTTGTTAGAGATTTTTCATCTCTGACGAGAGGCTTCCCATACTCGTATCTGTGTTCGTCCACCTCCATGAAATCAGGAAGTTGATCGTCAGGTAGGTAATCTGCAAGATTGCCATAACCGGCCACCGTCCCCTGAGCATTAGCGACGATGTCGCCGCTAGACACATTGAGCGGGGGGCACGATTGATTTGCTTGTTCGCCGAGATGGGCAATTTTTTTTGCAGCTACTCGTTCTTTTAACCTTTGATGTTTGACAGTACTTCCTGACCGCTCCGCTTCAAGATATGTCTGTTTAGAAATGCGCTCATAGTTGGTTCTCGGCGGAGACTTTGGTGGTTTCCTCAAGGCATTGCGAGTGCGCTTTCCTTTCACCGGATCTACCTTCTCCTCCGGAGGTGGATGTCTCTTTGCTTTCAACCCTTCAAAGAAGTCGTCCACTTCGGCCTGCACGATCTTCATGTTTTCCTCCTTGGTCCTCTCGTACGGTAACTTCTCTAGAGGCTTGAGAGAAGGATCGTATCTGTATTGCCTCCCGCCTCTGCTGGCTGTACTGCTAGAAGCCGGAGTAGACGGAGTGGCTGCGGCGTCTGTCTTCTTTTGTGCTTGCTTATGAGGCAGAGGAGAAGGACTACGATGTGCAAGAGCAGCCGGGGTGGCGGCGGGTCTCTTCCGCCCTTGCTGGCAAGGCAGGGAAGGAGGAGGCTGCTGGCTGCTCGGGTGCGCCAGTGCAGGCGGAGAAGGAGGCAGAGTGCCGCCACGCACCAAAGAAGGAGGCTGAGTGCCCAGATCGTCACTCGCCGGAGGAGTAGGCGGTGGAGGAGGCAGAGTGCCCTGACTCGCCGGAGGAGGAGGAGGAGGCGTCCAGTTCGGAAGCTTGATGAATTCCTTCCGCCATAGGCATTGAGTCTTCAGAGCAGAACCCATCCGAGTCTCCCCTTCATCGGTAGGGTGGTCAAGCTGGAGGTCCTCAAATCCCTCCGTTATTTCGTCCACCGTCACCCTAGCATATCCTTCTGGAATTGGACGACAGTGAAAAGTTGCGCCAGGTTCAGGAGGTCGAACTTGGCCGACAGCCGCCTTGACTTTGAAGTTCTGCCATTGCGTCACAAGGTGGCAATTTTGAGACTCCGTGATAAAATCCACGGGGTAGCTAACAGGAGCCGTCAAGACATGCTCCGGCTGAAGCAGCTCGGTGGAAGCCACGCTGCTTCTCCGCTGAGATGGTGGGGTAGCTTCAGGGGAACCTTCAGCAGGTCGTTTGCTGCGATCTGCTTCTTGTTCCTCTAGCCCTTGTACCCTTTCGTGCAGCACCTGCAGTTGGCTCTGCTCCAGTTCCTTCCTCCTCTCCTGGGTTTTGTAACCCCCTGCGTCCGGAAAACCAACCTTCCACGGAATGGAGCCTGGCGTGCCTCGTGTTCGTCTAGGGTGCTCAGGATTCCCGAGGGCCATTGTGAGCTCGTCCTTCTCCCTGTCTGGAACGAACGTCCCTTGTTGCGCTGCATCGATATAGTGCCGAAGCCTGTTGACTGGTATTTTCAGTTGCTTGTCCGTCCAACGGCACTTCCTTAATATAGGGTCCAAGGTTCCGCCAGCCCCGAAGAACCAAGTCCGACAATGGTCTGGCTAGTTCATTGTCTCTGGTTCGATCCCTTTATCAAGCAAATCATTCTCAGCCTTGGACCACTTAGGCCGGGCTTTGAGGTAGCCACCTGACCCCGTGCGATGGTGAAACTTCTTCTTCGCAGCATTTTGCTTGTTTTTCGCCGACATCTTCTTACTCTTTTCCGATGTCTTGTGGGCCACAAATGCGGGCCAGTGATCTCTGATATTCTCATATTTGCTGATGAATTCTGGTGTCTCTTCTTTGTCAACAAACTTGTTCAGCTCTTTCCTCCACCTCCTGAATAGGCCTGCCATCTTCTTAAGAGCACAAGACTTGATTAATTGCTCTTTAACTGGCTTCTCCGGATCCTCCTCTGGCGGTAGGGTGAAATTTGCCTTCAGCTCAGTCAAAAGATCATCTTTCTGCATATCATTAACATAAGACACCTCAGGGTCTTCCTCCTTAGGCTTATACCATTGGTGGATGCTGATCGGGATCTTGTCCCTAACAAGAACCCCGCACTGAGCAGCAAATGCATTCTATGTCTGGATGGGTTCAATCGGTTCGCCGTCGCGCGCGATTGCTGTGATCTCAAACCTTTCATCCGAGCTCAACTTTTTCTTCAGGCCTCGTCTCTTTACCGAAATTGTGCTCGATCCGGAGGGCTGGAAAAAATAAGAAAGACGAGAGTTAATTAATATGTGTACATATACCAAAACAATGAATGCATCCATTAACTAGTCAGCACGGGCTTAACTAATATATATGTACCTGGCCGGACTCGGTTCGGTCATCGGAGCAGTCAGCACGGTCTCCTTCTTATACCTCCATTGGGTCACCGGAGCCATCATGAACATAGCCCTCTTCTTGTACCGGCATTAATGGGCCGGAGCCATCATGAACATAGCCTTCTTCTTCACCCAGTCCTTCCTGACCATCGGTGTCGTTGAGAAATGACGCAACGACATCACTTTCTTGTGTGATTATCTCCCCCAATATCGCTTATGTTGCTTCGTCTCGGGAGTGCTCCATAGTTTCTGCAAATATTTACAACATGTCAATTATTATTCAAATATGGTACATGTGGATATATATTAGTGGCAAACATAGAACTAGCTAGCTAATCACAATAAGGAATCATGTTAGTGGCCTCGACGCTGCTTCTCTAGGGTTTGGGGTGGCCTAGACAACGCTTCAAGGGTTTGGGGTGGCCTCGACACAACGCTTCAAGGGTTTGGGGTGGCCTCTACGACAACGCTCTTTTAACTTGGTCAATTTGGGTGGCCTCGAGAGACTTTGTCGGGTAGGAGCGCGGCGGGAGGGGTTAGGAGACCAACATCGTTTTTTCTCTAGGGTTTGGGTGTCCTCTAGAGTTTTGGTCGAGCGAGAGGGCCGAGGGGGGTGCTGCCAAGGTATAAGTTATCATGGTCGAGAGGGGGTATATATATCGACTTCCCCTCATGTCGAAGTTATCCGGGAGGGGTTAGATCGACAACGACGACATACATACATGGGAAAATAATGTTATCGGGGAGGGGGTATATCGACCCCCCCTCGTGTTGAAGTTATCAGGAGGAGGTATATGGACAACGACATACCCGATAAGAAATAAGAAGACAAAAGAATAAATAAAAAGAGGAGAAGAAGAAAGGAATAGAAGAGAAGATCAAAGAAAAAAAGAAGAAAAAAAAGAGGAGAAGAAAGGAATAGAGGAGAACAAGAAAACATAGAAAATATTCTATTTTCTCTTCTTCTCCTCTATTCCTTTGTTCTTCTCCTCTTCTTTTTATTCTTTTTTCCTCTCCTTATTTATTTCTCCTCTTCTTCCTCCCCTCTTCTTCTCCTTTCTTCCTCTTCTTATTTTCCTTTTTCCTCTCATTTTTTTCTTCTTCTTCCTTTCCTAGCTAGATATATAAAAATTTTCTAAAAATTAAACTAACCTAAAATGTACTAAATCAGACAACATATATAGATAAAACTTTTCTAAAAATCTAACTTTTGCATATATGTATACTTTAAAAAATCATTACAATTGAAAAAATACATACATACATAAAAAAACATGTAAAAATACATACATACATATATGAACAAACATAAAAAAATACATATATCTAAAAAATACATACATACATATATGAATCTAAAAAATATAAAAATAGCATGTATAACTAAAAAAATAGCACGGCGTCGGCGGGGCCGCAGAGGCGCGGTACTCACAGAGGCAGGAGCGCGTGGCGGGCGGTGTCGGGGCGAGCAGGGGCGCGGGGAATGGCGCAGCGACGGCGTCAGGGCAGGAGCGGCGCGCGGCCGGGCAGGGGCGGCGCGCATCGAGGCAGGGACGGCGCGTGGCGACGGCGTCGGGCGAGGGCGCGGGCGACGGCGACGGCGACG
>NC_041385.1:789837833-789858444 GCF_002162155.2 Triticum dicoccoides | reverse complement strand
GGTGCCACCAACCGGGACCAAAGGCCTCTTTTCAGTAGCCCAAAGGGCGGGAAGCGGCGGCCTTTGGTCCCGGTTGGTGGCACCAACTGGGACTAAAGGGGGGGGCATTGGTCCCAGTTGGTGCCACGAACCGGGACCAAAGGGTGGCATTGGTCCCGGTTTGTTTCACCAACCAGGACCAATGGCCTTGCACAGCGGCGTGGTGGTGGGAGTTTAGTCCCACCTTGCTAGTTGAGAGCGCCCCGCACCTGTTTATAAGCTCCGCTGCCTCTTCCCACCCGAACTCTTCTGAACTGCAGGCCTATGGGCCTAATCTGACAATGCTTTCCCTGTGGGCCTGCTGGGCCTTCTGCGGGCCTGAATCCTGGCCCATGGTAGGGTTTCTAGTCGTATTCAGGCCGTGAGGGCCCAGTAGGAGGCACTTTTTTTCTTTACTTATTGTTGCTATTTTTATTTTGTTTCCAGTTTTTTTGTTTTGTTTACAGCATTATTTATTTTCTTTTGTTTTTTGCTTTATTTTTTAATTACTTTTTGCTTGTAGTTTTAGGAAAATTATAAACTTTATGTTAGTGCCATTAGTTTTCAAATTTGAAAACACTTTTTTTGTTTTTTGTTTTCTTTCTTGATTTATTTATTTTGTTTTGTTTTCTGCATTATTTATTTTCTTTTGTCTTTTGCTTTATTTTTTAATTCTTTTTTGATTTTCGTTTTAGAAAAATTATAAACTTTCTGTTAGTGCCATTAGTTTTCAAATTTGAAAAAACTTTTTTTGTTTTTTTTTGTTTTCTTTGTTGCTTTATTTATTTTATTTTGTTTCTGCTTCCAACAAAATACTTATTGTTGCTATTTTTATTTTGTTTTCTGCATTCTTTATTTTCTTTTGTTTTTTGCTTTATTTTTAATTCTTTTTGCTTTTAGGTCAGCAAAATTATAAACTTTCTGTTAGTGCCATTAGTTTTCAAATTTGAATAGTTAAAATTTGACAATGGTATCATACTCGTATGTTACAAAGTTGGCATGGTATCATCATAATAGTTGCAGGAGAAAGTCTTCACTTTTTCTTCGCTTGTGTCATTTGCTTATTGCGCCGTAACCATGGATAATCTTCATCGTTTATCAGGATGCTGGGGTCAGCCTTGACTTTGAAGGGAGGAATTTCATGAAACTTTTCATAATCTTCAGACATGTCTGTCTTGCCCTCCACTCCCACGATGTCCCTTTTTCCTGAAAGAACTATGGGGCGCTTTGGCTCATCGTATGATGTATTCGCTTCCTTATCTTTTCTTTTTCTCGGTCTGGTAGACATGTCCTTCACATAGATAACCTGTGCCACATCATTGGCTAGGACGAATGGTTCGTCATTGTACCCAAGATTTTTCAGATCCACTTTTGTCATTCCGTACTGTGGGTCTACAGTGTAGAAATACGGGCCCCAGAATGACAATCTCGTCGACTTGATGAACTAGGACGTGTGACATGATATTGAAGAAGGATGGTGGGAACACCAGCTCGAAACTGACAAGACATTGCGCCGCATCACTCCTTAGCCTTGGTACGATTTCTGGATCGATCACCTTCTGAGAGATTGCATTGAGGAATGCACATAGCTTCACAATGGCTAATCGGACGTTTTTCGGTAGAAGCCCCCTCAATGCAACCGGAAGCAGTTGCGTCATAATCACGTGGCAGTCATGAGACTTTAGGTTCTGGAACTTTTTCTCTGGCATATTTATTATTCCCTTTATATTCGACGAGAAGCCAGTCGGGAATTTCATACTTAGCAGGCATTCAAAGAAGATTTCTTTCTCTTCTTTCATAAGAGCGTAGCTGGCAGGACCTTCATACTGCATCGGAGGCATGCCGTCTTTTCCGTGCAAATGTTGCAGGTCCTCCCGTGCCTCAGGTGTATCTTTTGTCTTTCCATACATGCCTAAGCAGCCTAGCAGGTTCACGCAAAGGTTCTTCATCACATGCATCACGTCGATTGAAGTGCGGACCTCTAGGTCTTTCCAGTAGGGTAGGTCCCAAAATATAGATTTCTTCTTCCACATGGGTGCGTGTCCCTCAGCGTCATTTGGAACAGCTAGTGCGCCGGGACCCTTTCCAAAGATTACGTGTAAATCATTGACCATAGCAAGTACGTGATCACCGGTACGCATGGCGGGCTTCTTCCGGTGATCTGCCTCGCCTTTGAAATGCTTGCCTTTCTTTTGACATTGATGGTTGGTCGGAAGAAAACGACGATGGCCCAGGTACACATTCTTCATGCAGCTTCCAGGTATATACTATCGATGTCAAGTAAACAGTGCGTGCATGCATGGTATCCCTTGTTTGTCTGTCCTGAAAGGTTACTGAGAGCGGGCCAATTGTTGATGGTCACTAACAGCAACGCCTTTAGGTCAAATTCCTCCTGTTTGTGCTCATCCCACGTACGTACACCGTTTCCATTCCACAGCTGTAAAAGTTCTTCAACTAATGGACTTAGGTACACATCAATGTCGTTACCGGGTTGCTTAGGGCCTTGGATGAGAACTGGCAACATAATGAACCTCCGCTTCATGCACATCCAAGGAGGAAGGTTATACATACATAGAGTCACGGGCCAGGTGCTGTGATTGCTGCTCTCCTCCTCGAAACGATTAATGCCATCCGCGCTTAAAGCAAACCATACGTTCCTTGGGTCACTTGCAAACTCATCCCAGTACTTTCTCTCGATTTTTCTCCTCTGCGACCCGTCAGCGGGTGCTCTCAACTTCCCGTCTTCCTTACGGTCCTCACTGTGCCATCGCATCAACTTGGCATGCTCTCCATTTCTGAACAGATGTTTCAACCGTGGTATTATAGGAGCATACCTCATCACCTTCGCAGGAACCTTCTTCCTGGGGGGCTCGCCATCAACATCACCAGGGTCATCTCGTATGATCTTATACCGTAATACACCGCATACCGGGCATGCGTTCAGATCCTTGTACGCACCGCTGTAGACGATGCAGTCATTAGGGCATGCATGTATCTTCTGCACCTCCAATCCTAGAGGACATACGACCTTCTTTGCTGCGTATGCACTGTCGGGCAATTCGTTATCCTTTGGAAGCTTCTTCTTCAATATTTTCAGTAGCTTCTCAAATCCTTTGTCAGGCACAGCATTCTCTACCTTCCACTGCAGCAATTCCAGTACGGTACCGAGCCTTGTGTTGCCATCTTCACAATTGGGGTACAACCCTTTTTTGTGATCCTCTAACATGCGATCGAACTTCAGCTTCTCCTTTTGACTTTCGCATTGCGTCCTTGCATCGACAATGACCCGACGGAGATCCTCATCATCGGGCACATCGCCTGGTTCCTCTTGATCTTCAGCAGCTTCGCCCGTTGCAGCATCATCGTGCACATCGTCTGGTTCCTCTTGATCTTCAGTAGCATCACCGTATTCAGGGGGCACATAGTTGTCATCGTACTCTTCTTCTTCACCGTCTTCCATCATAACCCTTTTTCTCCATGCCTCGTCCAAACATTATAGTGTGGCATGAAACCCTTGTAAAGCGGGTGGGTGTGAAGGATTTTTCGGTCAGAGTAAGACTTCGTATTCCCATATATAGGGCATGGACAACACATAAAACCATTCTGCTTGTTTGCCTCAGCCACTTCGAGAAAATCATGCACGCCCTTAATGTACTCGGAGGTGTGTCTTTCATCGTACATCCATTGCCGGTTCATCTGTGTGCATTATATATAATTAAGTGTGTCAAAAATCATTATAGAACATCATGAATAGATAACTAAGTGACCAAATTAATAGAAGTTCATCATCACATTAAAACCAAAGTACATACATAGTTCTCATCTAACAACATAAAGCTCTGCAGAGCATCTAAATTAATTAAACCATACATTTAAACTATGTAAAACATTTCAATGCGAAAACAAATGCGATCATAATCGCAACCAAGGTAACAACTGATCCAACGGCATAATGATACCAAGCCTCGGTATGAATGGCATATTTTTTAATATTTCTAATCTTCAAGCGCATTGCATCCATCTTGATCTTGTGATCATCGACGACATCCGCGACATGCAACTCCAATATCATCTTCTCCTCCTCAATTTTTCTTATTTTTTCCTTCAACAAATTGTTTTCTTCTTCAACTAAATTTAACCTCTCGACAATAGGGTCGGTTGGAATTTCCGATTCAACAACCTCCTAGATAAATAAAATCTATGTCACGTTGGTTGGCATAATTTTCATAAACAATAAATGAACCAATAGTTATGAAAAGATAATATATACCACATCCGAATCATAGACAGGACGAGGGCCGACGGGGGCGGATAACAAAACCATCACACTATATAAGATGCAATAATAAAAGTAAGAAAATAATACAAGTATCTATCTAAACATACAAGTAAGAATATTTTTCCTTTCAGAAAGAAGATAAGAACAAGAGGCTCACCACGGTGGTGCCGGTGATGAGATCGGCGCGGGCGATCGACGGCGGTGAAGACGGAGATGGGACGTGACAGACCGCTAAACCTAGACAAATATTGAGGAAAATGGAGTTTGGAGGTCGAGCTTGGAGAGGAGAAAGTTAAGTAGTGTGGCTCGGGCATTCCATCGAACACCTCGCGTGCATAGGAGGTGAGCTAGAGCACCACAAAGCTCTCCAACGGTCGGGCAGAAAAACAGAGCAGTGAAGTGCTCTGCTCGCGGGCGAGGGGTATATATAGGCAATTCATTGGTCCCGGTTCGTGGCATGAACCGGGACTAAAGGGCAGCCTTTGGTCCCGGTTTAAGCCACCAACTGGGACCAATGGTGGTGGGCCAGGAGCGAGGCCCATTGGTCCCGGTTCGTCCCACCAACCGGGACCAAAAGGTCCAGACGAACCGGGACCAATGGCCCACGTGGCCCGGCCGGCCCCCGGGGCTCACGAACCGGGTCCAATGCCCCCATGGGTCCCATTTCTGGACTGAACCAGGACTAATGGGCTGACCCAGCCTGGACTATTGCCCCCTTTTCTACTAGTGTATACATGTTGCTATGACTATGAGATTATGCAACTCCCGTTTACCGAAGGAACACTTTGTGTTCTAGCAAACATCACAACGTAATTGGGTGATTATAAAGGTGTTCTATAGGTGTCTCCGAAGGTACTTGTTGAGTTAGCGTATTTCGAGATTAGGATTTGTCACTCCGATTGTCGGAGAGGTATCTTTGGGCCCTCTCGGTAATGCACATCACGATAAGCCTTGCAAGCAATGTGACTAATGAGTTAGTTGCGGGATGATGCATTACATAAACGAGCAAAGAGACTTGCCGGTAACGAGATTGAACTAGGTATTGAGATACCGACGATCGAATCTCGGGCAAGTAACATAACGATGACAAAGGGAACAATGTATGTTGTTATGCGGTTTGACCGATAAAGATCTTCGTAGAATATGTAGGAGCCAATATGAGCATCTAGGTTCCGCTATTGGTTATTGACCGGAGATGTGTCTCAGTCATGTCTACATAGTTCTCAAACCCGTAGGGTCCGCACGCTTAAAGTTCGGTGACGACCGGTATTATGAGTTTATGTGATTTGATGTACCGAAGGTAGTTCGGAATCCCGGATGAGATCGGGGACATGACGAGGAGTCTCAAAATGGTCGAGATGTAAAGATCGATATATTGGACGACTATATTCGGACATCGGAAAGGTTCCGAGTGATTCAGGTATTTTTTTCGGGGTACCGGGGAGTTACGGGAATACGAGGAGGAAGTAATGGGCCTCATGGGCCAAGTGGTGGAAGAGAGGAGGCAGGGCGCGCGGCCCCCCTAGCCCAATCCGAATTGGACTAGGGGCCGGGCTCCCTTTCCTCCTTTTCCTCCCTCTCCTTCCTTCTCCCTCTCCTCCTTCCTTTCCTCCTCTTAGTGGGAGTAGGAAAGGGGAGTCCTAGTCCTACTAGGAGGAGGACTCCTCCTCCTGGAGCGCCCTACAGGGGCCGACCGGCCTCCCCCTTGCTCCTTTATATACGCGGGCAGAGGGGCACCTCTATACACAAGTTGATCTGTTGATCTCTCCTAGCCGTGTGCAGTGCCACCCTCCACCATATTCCACCTCGCTAATATCGTAGTGGTGCTTAGGCGAAGCCCTGCGCCGGTAGCATCATTGACACCGTCATCACGTCGTCGTGCTGACGGAACTCTCCCGCAATGCTCTGCTAGATCGGAGTTCGAGGGACGTCATCGAGCTGAACGTGTGCTGAACTCGGAGGTGCCGTACGTTCGGTACTTGGATCGGTCGGATCGTGAAGACGTACGACTACATCAACCGTGTTGTGCTAACGCTTCCGCTTTCGGTCTACAAGGGTACATGGACAACACTCTCCCCTCTCGTTGCTATGCATCACCATGATCTTGCGTGTGCGTAGGAATTTTTTTGAAATTACTACGTTCTCCACAGTAAGGGGTTGATTTGGATCCATATGTTTCATGTTATGGTTAGGTTTACCTTAATACTTCTTTTGTAGTTGCGAATGCTTGCAATATGGGTTAATAATAAGTGGGATGCTTGTCCAAGAAAGGGCAGTACCCAAGCACCGGTCCACCCACATATCAAATTATCAAAGTAACGAACGCGAATCATATGAGCGTGATGAAAACTAGCTTGACGATAATTCCCATGTGTCCTCGGGAGCGTTTTCCTCTATATAAGAACTTGTCCAGGCTTGTCCTTTTCTACAAAAAGGATTGGGCCATCTTGCTGCACCTTATTTAATTTCATTACTTGTGACCCATTACAAATTACCTTATCACAAAACTATCTGTTACCGCTAATTTCAGTGCTTGCAGAGAATACCTTACTGAAAACCGCTTGTCATTTCCTTTTGCTCCTCGTTGCGTTCGACACTCTTACTTATCAAAAGGGCTACGATAGATCCCCTACACTTGTGGGTCATCACCATCCTATAGCCTGTAACAATTCTGGGTGGAATAAGCTCATTCTTATCATTAGGAACCACAGTTATACCTCCCTTCTTAGAGACACAATGAACATGACTTACCCGTCTATTATCAACTATAGGATAGATTATACCTGCTTCCAGAAGTTTCAATATTTCTGTTCTTAACACTTCTTTCATCTTCGGATTTAACGGATGTTGGTGATCAACAACGGGTTTAGCATCACGTTCCATATTAATCTTGTGCTAACATAGAGTGGGACTAATGCCCTTAAGATCATCAAGAGTATATCCAATAGCAGCTCAGTGCTTCCTTAGAACTTTCAACAATCTTTCTTCTTCATGTTATGAAAGGTTAGCACTAATAATAATAGGATATATCTTTTTCTCATCAAGATAAGCATATTTCAAAGTGTCCGGCAATTGTTTTAATTCAAACACAGGATCACCTTTAGGTGGAGGAGGACCTCCTAGAGTTTCAATAGGCAGATTGTGTTTAAGCAGAGGTTGTTGTTCAAAAAAGATTTTATCTATTTCATTTCTTTCACGCATATGCAAATCGTTTTCATGGTCTAGCAAATATTGTTCTAAGGGATCAGTAGGAGGTGCAACAATAGAAGCAAGACCAATAATTTCATCCTTACGAGGCAAATCTTTCTTCTGAGGTTTTCTAGTAAACTTGGAAAAATTAAATACATGAGGTTCATCACCAAAGCTAACACCGACAGTTTGTTTCTCACAATCTATTGTAGCATTGATGGTGTTCAAGAAAGGTGTACCAAAGATAATGGGACAAAAGTCATCTTGTGGGGAACCAAGAACAAGAAAATCAGTAGGGTCTTTTACTTTCCCATACAAGACTTCAACATCTCTAAGGATCCCAATTGTTGATATAGTATCTCTATTGGCAAGTTTAATAGTAACATCTATGTCTTCTATTTCAGCAGGTGCTATTTCATTCTTAATTTCTTCATATAAGGAAAAAGGAATAGCACTCACACTAGCACCTATATCACATAAACCATGATAACAGTGATCTCCTATCTTGACTGAGACAACATGCATGCCAACAACTAGTCTATGTTTATCTTTCTCATCGGGTTTGGCAATTCTAAAAGCTTCATCGTAGAAGTAGTAGCATGCCCATCTATATTATCGACTAAGATATCTTTAACCATAGAAACACTAGGTTCAACTCTGATATGTTCAGCTGGTTTGGGTATTCTAATATAACTTTTGTTAACCACAATTGGAACTTTAGCATGTTCCTTCGTCCTAACAGGGAAAGGTGGTTTTTCAATATAAGCAATGGGAACAACTGGACCAACATTGTAAATGATAGTTTCTTCTTTAGCTTTTACCGGTTCTTTAATTTCTTCTTTAATAGGTGGGTGATATTTGAACCACTTCTCCTTAGGGAGATCAACATGAGTAGCAAAAGATTCACAAAAGTAAGCTACAATCTCAGAGTCAAGTCCATATTTAGTGCTAAACTTTTGAAAAGCATTGGTATTCATAAAAGATTTAACACAATCAAACTTAGGTTCAATACCTGACTCTTTACCTTCGTCGAGTTCCCAATCATCAGAGTTGCATTTAATTCTTTCTAAAATATCCCACCGGAAGTCAATAGTCTTCTTCATAAAAGAACTAGTACAAGAAGTATCGAGCATGGATTGATCATTACGAGAAAGCCGAGCATAAATATTCTGAATAATAATTTATCTTGAGAGCTCATGATTGGGCCATGAATATAACATCGACTTAAGCCTCCCCCAACCTAGAGCGATACTTTCTCCTTCATGATGGCAAAAATTCTATATATAATTCTGATCACGATGAACTAGATGCATAGGATAAGTTTTTTGATGGAATTCCAATTTCAACCAATTCCAGTTCCAAGATCCAATATCATCGCATAGCCTATACCATGTCAATGCTTTTCCCTTCAAAGATAAAGGGAAAACCTCCTTCTTAGCTTCATCTCTGGGTAAACCTGCAAGCTTAAACAATCCACAAATTTCATCCACATATATCAAGTGCATATCAGGATGTTCGGTTCCATCTCATGCATAAGGATTAGCTAGCAGTTGTTCTACCATACCCGAAGGAAGTTCATATTCAATATTTTCAGTAGGTGCAGTAGGTTGAGGGGCAACTAATTGTGGTTCCGGTCGAGGTGAAGATGCCCCGAACAAACCCCTTAAAGGATTGTTTTCCATAGTAGCAAGTGACAATAAACATCAGCACGTAGTAATAATGTTTCCTTACCAATTTCCACTTACCAAAAGCGCTTCACCCCCCGGCAACGACGCCAGAAAATAGCCTTGATGACCCACAAGTATATGGGGTCGATTGTAGCCTTTTTGATAAGTAAGAGTGTCGAACCCAACGAGGAGCATAAGGAAATGACAAGTGGCTTTCAGCAAGGTAATGTCTGCAAGTGCTAAAATTATAAGTAGCTGAGTAGTTTGATAGCAAGAAAATTTGTAACGAGCAAGTAATGATAGTAGTAACAAAAGTGCAGCAAGGTATCCCAATCCTTTTGAGGCAAAGGACGGGCCAAAACAGTCTCTTACGATAAGCAAAGTGTTCTTGAGGGTACACGGGAATTTCATCTAGTCACTTCCATCATGTCGGCTTAATTCGTGTTCGCTACTTTGATAATTTGGTATGTGGGTGGACCGGTGCTTAGGTGTTGTTCTTACTTGAACAAACCTCCTACTTATGATTAACCCCCTCGCAAGCATACGGAACTATGAGAAAAGAATTAATAATAAATTCTAACCATAGCATTAAACTTTTGGATCTAATCGGTCCCTTACGAAATAGCGCATAAACTAGGGTTTAAGATTTTGTCACTCTCGCAACCCATCATCTAATAACTACCCCACAATGCATTCTCTTAGGCCCAAATATGGTGAAGTGTCATGTAGTCGACATTCACATGACACCACCAAGAGAATCACAACATACATATCATCAAATTATCAAACATATATCAAGTTCACATGATTACTTGCAACATGATTTCTCCCATGACCTCAAGAACAAAAGTAACTACTCACAAATGATAATCATGCTCAAGATCAGAGGGGTATTAAATAGTATAATGGATCTGAACATATAATCTTGCACCAAATAAACCATACAGTAATCAAATAAAAGATGTAATCAACACTAATAGTCACCCAAAAGCACCAATATATAGTTCTGGTACAAAGATTGAACACAAGAGATGAACTAGGGTTTAAGAGGAGGTGGTGTTGTTGAAGATGTTGATGAAGATAGCCCTCCCCAAGATGGGAGAGTATTTGGTGCTAATGATGACGATGATTTCCCCCTCCGAGAGGGAAGTTCCCCCGGCAAAATTGCTCCGTCGGAGGACAAAAGTACTCCTGCCCAGGTTCCGCCTCGAGACGGTGGTGCTTCTTCCCAAAAGTCCTCTCCTTATTTTTTTCTAGGTCAAACTGACTTATATACCGGAAGTGGGGCACCGCAGGTGGGCCTGGGTGAGCACAACCCACTAGGGCGTGCCTGGGCTCCCTGGAGCACCCAGGTGGGTTGTGCCCACCTGGTGGGCCCCCTCTGGTACTTATTTTCTCCAATATTCCTCAAATATTCCATGAAAAATCCTCGTAAAGTTTCAGCTCAGTTGGAGTTGTGTAGAATAGGTAGCCTGACGTAGCTTTTTCAGGTCCAGATTGCCAGCTGCCAGAATTCTCCCCCTTTGTGCATACCTTGCATATTATGACAGACAAGGCATTAGAATTACTCCAGAAAGCATTATTATACAATAAAACAACATAAATAACAGTAGGTAAACCTGATGCAAAATGGACGTATCACCCCCTCCCACCAGCAGCGCAACCCGTGCTATCCGATTCACCTCGATGAGGTTTACCTCTCACTTTCTCTCACGCACACCACATCACGCCACATTGTGTCCCTCCTGTCTCCCCACTCGAGAACATGAAGAAGGAGGCTGGAGACCAGCGTCATCCTAAGCCTTGAGCGTCTTCAAGGCTATGGATCTCGGCAGTTAGGCCTACATCACCATGAGGATGTAATAGTTCTTGTCAACGCTAATGTGGTTGACCTCCTCGTTGTCTTGGGCTATTTCCAAAGAAGGCTCGCCCTTCGAGATGAGGCTACTCGAGCCTGGTGCCTTGAACTGCTCCACCACCTGTGCCTGCAGTTGATTGCACAGGTCCTCAATCTTGGCATCCCTTGACATGACATAGGTTTCTAAGTGTATGCTCTTGAAGACGACAGGCTTGGAGATGACAAACGTAATAATAGTGTGGTGAAGTTGAGAAAATGCAACAACACATGTCTTTTCCTTGGACACAAAAATCATTGAATTGGAGCAACGTGATGTTTGGGAGTTTCTATTTCATTAGATATAGTATATTGATTTCAAATTGGAGATAATTGATGTGGGCATAAGATTTGCAACCAAGCAAGGACCCAAAAGAAAACAAAGGCTATAAAGAAGAAAGACAACAATAGGCTATTTTGTCAATTGTCAATGCAACAGTGGCATGCATGCTAAGTTGACATTCACACACCACCTAACATGTCATCCACCCGCTCAAAACTCTAAGTGACCACAGATCCATCGACCACACGAGATCCTCCATAGTCTCCCCTACACCTTTTCCCTCATCCGAAATTCAAATTCTCCAAACCATCCGCAACCAAAAACCCATATCCGACAGTAGAAACAAAACGAGACCAACCAAAAACCTAGGGGGCAAATCAACCGCAGAAGAAAAACACAAAAAGAGCAAACAATTAGCCCGCACTAATGCCCGCCCATAGCAAATGATAATCCGGTCCGGTGACCCATTTGCCTACTAGTCCGGCTGCACTAAGCTAAGCCACATCTCACTAGAGAGTAGTACCATGCACTCGTCCACCAGCGAGTAAAGTCTCGATTGCGAAGTAGGCTCCAAGACTTGGTCACAAAACTAATGGATGGATAGCTAATGCACTTACCAACCTTCCTTGGTGTGAGCATGACAGACCCGTATAAAAGGCACACTCCTCTCGGGTGTCTTACATGTAGCATGTAAGTAAGTTACGAAGATAGTACTAGTAGCCAAACAAACGCAGTGAGGATCGAGGCGCTCGAGCCAGATAGTACTAAAGCTAAAACAATGGGGTTGAGTCAATCAATCATTTGTGAAATAATAATGAGAGTCATATGGGAACACATCATGTGCAAACATCATATGTGGCATAGCAGGAAGCACAGCGCAAGTATTTGCCAGGAGGGTAGGCATGGGCGATACTAATGTAGTTGCGAAGGAACTAGAACAAAGTTATGGAGATCTGCCGAGAGTAGTCCTGAGCGAAAGAGTGACATGTGGAAATTGAATAGGAGGTGAGATACACTTCAATTTGTAAAATAAAATTTGCACTTTCTGTTGGATCTTGGTTCTTTTTAAAAAATCCACCTTCTTCTCCATGTGCCATTATCGATACCTTTTCACCAAATGGCCAATGGCATAAAGGCGAGCAACATTACCCATCTGAACCCTAGACAAGCCTTAGAGGTACATGCCAGAAAGGCCAAAGCCTCGTCGCCCATGCCCCTCCTTCGCCGACCCTTCATCTAAATTCTAAATTCTATATTGGTCACACGTTAAAAAAACACAGAACAAATCTAGTGGTTATTCACAGGCTAGACCAAAGGAGTACTGCTTCTTCGTCTAAATATTGTGGTTCTACCATGGAATGTAAGAACAGTGGCATGCAAATTAAGTCGACAGCCACACGCTACCTAACATCATCCACCCCTCACAAATCAAATGGCCAAAAAATCCATTGACCACACGAAAACTTCCTTCATATCCCCCTACACCTTTGCCCCCATCCGGAATTCAAATTCTCCAAACCATCCACAACAAAAAAAACCAGAAGAGGCAGAGGAACAAACTAGAACCAGGTGACAAAACCCCACCACGGAAGAAAAGCACCAAAAGCGTAGACAATTAGCTCACACTAACGCCGATGCAAAGCGAGTGATAATATGACCCGATTGCCACCCTTTGCCCACTATTCATGCCCCACTAAGCTAACTGTACTAGCTGGAGGAGTAGTATCGTTCGCTCGACTACCAGTGAGTAAAGTCGCTTGCCTCCCTCCCCAACCACCGCCGCTCCTCCCACCAGCAGCGTAGCCTGTGCTCTCTGATTCACCTTGCTGAGGTTTACCTCTAACTTTCTCTCACCTTCCTCGCCCACTGCAACACGCCACATTGTGTCCGTCCTCTCTCCCTTCCTGAGCACACGAGGAAGGAGGTTGGAGACCAGCATCATACTCAGCTTTGAGCGCCTTCAAGGTTGTGGATGTCGGCTACATCATCATGACCACGTAATAGTTCTTGTCAACGCTAATGTGTTGAACTCCTCGTTGTTTCGGGCTATTGCGAAAGAAGGCTCGCCCTTCGAGATGAGGCTACTCGAGCCTGGCGCCTTGAACTGCACAACCACCTATGCATGCAGTTGATTGCTCAGGTCCTCGCATCCCTTGACATGATGTAGGTTTCTAAGCGTGGGCTCTTGAAAACGTCTGGCTTGGAGATGGCAAACATAACAATAGTATGGTGAAGTTGAGAAAATGCAACAACACATGTCTTTTCCTTGGACGCAAAAATCATTGAACTGAAGCACCGTGACGTTGGGAGTTTCTATTTTCTTAAATAGTATATTGATTTCTAATTGGAGTTAATTGACGTGGGCATAAGATTTGCAACCAAGTAAGGACCCCAAAAGAAAACAAAAGCTATAAAGAAGAAAGACAACAACATGCTATTTTGTCAATTGTCAATGCAACAGTGGCATGCATGCTAAGTCGACATTCACACACCACCTAACATCTCATCCACCCCTCACAACTCTAAGTGACCACAGATCCATCGACCACACGAGATCATGCTTCATAGTCTCTGATACGTCTCCAACGTATCTATAATTTTTGATTGTTTCATGCTGTTATTTTATCATTTTTTGATGTTTTATATTCATTTTATAGCAACTTTATATCATTTTTTTGGACTAACCTATTGACATAGTGCCCAGTGCCAATTGCTGTTTTTTGCTTGTTTTTCTACTTCGCAGAATATCAGTACCAAACGGAGTCCAAATGCCACGAAACCTTTTGAAGATGTGAGAACATTTTTTGAAAACACATACATTTTCTCTAATTTGTGAACATGTTTTTTGAAAACACAAGTTTTTTAAAACCCCGAACATATTTTCAAATTCGCAAACAATTTTGAATTCTAAACGTTGTTAAAGTTTGCGCATTTTGAAAAAATAAACAGAAAAAGGAAAGATAAAAAGGAAAAAGAAAGAAACAGAAAAGATAAAAACGAAAATGAAAATAAAAAAAAGGACAAAAACAAAAAAACTAAATGAAAACCAGCCACAAAAAACAACAGGAAATAAGAAAAACCGATTTGAGGAACCTTCTAGAAGGTTCCCAAAACCGGAGAATACCGTAGCTATGGTAACCGCTAATGGGTTGGGCCAGATTGGGTCGCTCCCTCATGAATTCTGTGCAAACTCTTGACGCAACCTGCGTCACATAGGATTTTCCATCCCTGAGAGTCGGCCTAAATAGCCGTGCATAAACCAGGAAGAGATTCTAAGCAAATCATATTCTTCGACTAAGGCGGAAAATAATAGCCTAGTAGTCCATGTGAAGTCGTCCATAGGTCAACTCGTATGTTCGGCAATTTTTCATGTTAGGTACGTGGCCAGGGTTTCTTTCGGTTTTGCACCACATTTGCTGATTTTCTATCGGTTTTATCTTTTCTTTTCCCTTTCTAAACTTTTCTCTTTTCTAAATAGTTAAATATTATTAATGTGTGGGATTTTTTAAAACAAAAAATTTTAACGCGTAAACACTTTTTAAATGCACGACCACCTTTCGAACTCGTGAATGTTTTTAATTGCATGACATTCTTACACTCGCGAAAAAAAATTAACACGTTGAGATTTCTAAGTAGATGCATTTTTTTAACACCAAAAAACTCCCCTAAATATACAAACTTGTCTCTTGGAGCACATCACATGGACATTTTTGTAACAACACAAATTTAAAAAAATAGATAAACAATCTTTTGAGTATACTAGTCAATGTGTACGTGCAATCCACGTTAATTTGGAAGAATATTAAGTGCATGCGGATATTAAGTACAATATTATCTGCGTGTTATTATGTGATTAACACTATATTTGGCATGAAATTAACTGCACGCTAAACGTGTTGAGCGCTCGACATTGAAACAGTCTAGGTCATTGGATTGTCATGATTTGATGGCCGAGATTAATTGGATCTGCCCCTTTGAGTCTTTTTATGTTGGTATAGATACTTTAGATTTCTTCCATGATTCATGTAAAAAAAAGCACACAATCATTTTTAAGAATAGAAATGAAACAATAGAAAAAAAGGAAGTAACCATGCGCGGATGTGGCTATATGGGCCTGACCCATTCCATGTGCCTTGTGCTATTTCAATGGAGTAAATTGCACAGAAGTACCACAATTGGGGCATTGGAAGCAGATTGGTACCAAGATTGGTAATTTTTACATGTCAGTACCAACATTGGGGCGAGCCGTTGCAAAAAAGACTAAAAGTGTGTTTTATACGTATTGACAGAAAAGCTGACCGGTTGGGCCCGCCCGTCAGGAGACACGCTGGCCAGTGCGCGCGTGCCCGCGCGCTGACTGGGTGCTGACTGGGACGAGGCCGCCTTGCACCGTTTAGGTCTCGCTGGTGCGACTGAGCCAGACCCCGACCCCGCTCTGCACTCTTCCTTCTCCTCCTCGCCGGCAGCTGCCTCCCCGCCCGCCCCGCCGCCCGCCACACCACGCCACCGTAGTCATGGATCGAACTGCTTAGGCGCTGTCTCCTCCCCCGCGGCTGCTCGTCCCTCGCGCCCTCCTCTCCCCCGCGGCTGTTGTGCCCTAGGCGACGATGGCCTCGGCTACTCCGGCAGGCGACGATGGCCGGGGCGATGCGAGCGGCGGCGACCTCCCCCGCTTAGGCCTCGATGGGAGTGGCTGCTACTCCAGCTCGGAGTACAGTAGCGAGGACGAAGATTTTGCGGAGCCGGCGTTGTCGATGGAGCAGAGGCTGAAGATGGCGCGAATTTGGGTGGCCAACCCTAGCACCACCCATCAGTGGACTCATGGCATCGGTGGTGTTCTGTAAGTGTTCCATTTTTCCATCTTTGCAAACTGAAATTGGGGATTAGGGTTAGGGTTTACTGTCTGGTTTACTGTCTGCATGTTTAGCACTCTAATTGCTAGTTCCTAAGTAGAGCAGAGAAGTATAGTGGATTACATGAGTCCTAACTAGAGCAGAGCAGAGCAACATTAGTGGATTACATTGTTATTTCTTAGTCCAAATTGTCAGAGCAGCATTAGGTGTTACCTAGTTAGAGCAGAGCAGAGCAGAGAAGCATAGTGGATTAAATCATTCCTAACTAGAGCAGAGCACCATTAGTTAACTTAAACAAACCTTTGTTTATATGTTAACTTAAACAAAGCTTTGTTTATATGTTAAATTAAAAAATTCCTAACTAGAGCAGAGTCCAAATTATATGTTAACTTAAACAAAGCTTTGTTTATATGTTAGCCTATCTGTTAAGTAAAATTGTTTATTAACCATTTTTTCTGTTATTTCATTTTGCAGTTTGTATGATGACATTTTGGATGTTAGGTTCTATTTTGATGCTTCAAAAATGTTTGAGCTGAAGCTCTGCAGTTCAGATGTAACATACCTAAATATGATTGCAGTGATGGAAACCCAAGGATTTAGTGAATATGATCTGCTGTTTCACATTGAGAATCCACAATTAGGGGAGAAAGGATTGGAGATGGTAGAGTGTAATGCTGAGTTGCAATTAGTAAATAAGCAGGTTGAGGAGTCTAAGGTCTTAAATTTGCTAGTGAGGGCATGTCCACCTCCTTGCAGCCAGTTTGAGAGGCAAGAATTATCCACTATTGTGTATGAAGAGCCTGTGTTATATGATCTCAGTGAGCCACCCATCTATGCTGTTAATGAAGAAGGAGTTGCATTTGAAAGTCAGAGTAGCAGCTGCAGTGTAGCTCATGGTACTGGTTTTTGCACACAAGAGAGCAAGAATGTAAAAAGGAAAATTGAAAGCTGTTATGGAAATAGAAGAAGAAGAGGGATATGTTGGCAGTGGTGGTTCTGATTGTGAAGGTGAAGAGGACATTGATGTACCACCTTTTTATATGGGTGATGCTGATGACATAGAGATGGCTGAGGGAAAGAAACAGAAAGAGTACGATGAAATGGAAGAGGAAGAAACAGATGATGAAGAATCTGAGGAGGAAGAAGTTGTGCATTATGAGGGCGACACAGAGGTTGAGGAACCTTTTCAAATGGATGAAGATTTCAAAGTTGTTTCACAGGATGAAGAAACTGTAATTGTACATGAAAAGAAGAAGAAGAAAAAACAGAAGCTTCCAGTTAGGAGAGGGCCTACAACAAGGTCACATTCAAGTGTAGTACCAGAGGAGGAACCTGATTTCAAACCTTCATCTGATGAAGAAGAGAAAGGATTGTTGAAGGAGGCTGATGATGATGGTTTTGAGCCATTGTCATTTGTGCTGCCAAAGAAAAGGAAAAGCAGGGCAAAGCAGAGGCCTCCTAGAAAATGGTACAATGAGAAAATGGATGCACCACATGAGCAATTATGTCTACACATGTGTTTCTTGGATCAACATCAATTTAGAGAGGCTTTGTTGAACCTACACATCACTCAAGAAAGAAACTTCAGATATCATAGGAACTCAGATCAAAGAATAATTGTAGAATGCAACCAAAAAAATTGCAACTTCTTTATGGTGGCAGCAGTTATAAAAGGTGAAACTACTTTTGTAATTAAGAAGATGAGAATTAAGCACACTTGCCCTACTAGTACAGAGACAACAAGGGTAAGTGCCAAGTGGCTTGCACAGAAGTATGAGTCACTGTTCAGATCTGATCTAACAACTGGCATTCAGACTTTGATTGATGCTTGCATGGAGAAGTATGGTGTGGATGTGCCCAAGTCAATGGCATATAGAGCAAAGAACAGAGCTATTGATGCTGTGCTAGGAGACCACAAGAAGCAATACCCTAGGTTGAAAGACTATGCTCAGACAGTGATGGATACAAACCCTGGGAGTAGAGTAGTAGTCACTACTGTAACTCCAACACCCACTGAAAAAATCCCCCATCCAGGTCCAAGATTCCATGCTATGTTCTATTGCATCAATGGAGCAAGGGAGGGGTTTCTCAAGGGGTGCAGACCATTCATTGTTTAGTTTGTTCACCTTGTGCATTAGTTACATATTGTTTCATCTTGAAATGCATTTGAATGTTTTAAATATTGAATTTGCTTGCTCATTCAGGTGTTGATGGGTGCTTCATTAAGTTAACTACTGGTGCTCAACTACTTGCTGCCACTGGTAGAGATGGAAACAACAATATATACCCACTAGCATTTGGTATTGTTGGGCAAGAGGACACACCTAACTGGTGTTGGTTTCTACACCAACTTAAAATCTGCCTAGGAGGAGAAGAGGGACAGTTTGGTCCATATACAATAATGTCAGATAGACAAAAGGTATGTGCTTGCATCTTATGTCCTTGTTCCTATATGGTTGTTTTGTGCTAGATAGTAGCTTAGCTAGTTTAATTGTGTGTCCCAGGGCCTACTAAATGCAGTGAATGATGTCTTTCCTAAGTGCAACCAAAGGTTCTGCCTTAGGCATATCTATGTAAACTTCCAAAATACTGGGTTTAGGGGGGGAGATTTGAAGAAGTGTATGGATAATGCTGCCTATGCATATAGTGAACACAAATTTAACATTGTAATGAATGACCTTAGAGCTGAATGTCAGGAAGCTTGGGAGTGGCTTTGTCAAATACCCAAGAAAACATGGGCAAGGCATGCATTTGACACAAACTGCAAGACTGACCTTGTAGTTAACAATTTGTCTGAGGTGTTCAACAAGTATGTCCTAGATGTTAGGAAGAAACCAATTAGGACAATGTGTGATGGAATAAAGGATAAACAGGTGATGAGGTGGCATAGGAATAGGGAGAGTACAAAGACAGCTAGATGGGACATAACACCCCATTATAGTGAGAAGCTAGAGGTTGAGAAGGAGAGGGCCAAATATTGCAAACCAATTCAAGCTGGTGTGAACTTGTGGCAGGTTACAAGTGGGCAGCAAACCCATGCTGTTGACTTGCAAGTGCACACATGTGGGTGCAGAAAATGGGACCTTAGTGGCATCCCATGTAACCATGCCATCTCAGCAATCAACAAGGGCAAAAGAAAACCAGAGGATTATGTTAGCAAGTTCTTCAAGAAAGAATTTTATGTGGCAGCTTATGAACCAATGATCTATCCAGTTCCTGGTGAGCATGACTGGACAAAGACCCCTGGTCCAGACATTGACCCACCTGCATTTAAAGTGAAGAGAGGAAGAAAGAAAGAGAAGAGGATCAAGGGGAAATTTGAAGTTCCAAAGCCTAAGGACACATCAAGAATGGGGACTATAGCATGTGGCAATTGTGGACTGCAAGGACTTAGGTACACAAGCTGCCTCAAGCAGTTGAAGCCTGAGCTGGCTTTGAGGAAGAACAAACATGTGGTAATCCTCTTATAAGTGGTTTTCCTTCTTGTACATTCCATTTTTTTAAGTACTAACTCATTTTCCTTCTTGTTTATGCAAGCCTCTTGCAAGGAATTCCAATGTTGGTGGTGCTGCTACTACACCAGCAACAACAACCTCTCATGCAGCTCCTACAACAACACCAACAGCTGGGAGAGGAGCTAGGAGAGGAGCTGGGAGAGGTGCTGGTAGAGGTGTTGCAGCTGCAGCTGCTGGGAGAGGTGCTGCAGCAGCTCAAGCTGCTGGGAGAGGAGCTGGGAGAGGTGCTGGTAGAGGTGCTGCAGCTGCAGCTGCTGGGAGAGGTGCTGCAGCAGCTCAAGCTGCTGGAAGAGGTGCTGGGAGAGGTGCTGCACCAGGTGCTGCACGAGGTGTTGGGAGAGGGAGAGGTGCATTCTCTGCCCCAAGACAATCTGGTCCCTCCACATCTACTGCTCCCTCCACATCTGCTGCTGGGAGGGGTGCTGGTGGTAGACATACTGGATGGGGGAGGTACTTCTATGCAAGTGGTAACTAGATACTTCATGTGGTGGTGTACAATGACATCTTCGCTTTGGTGGTGTACTTTAAGAATCAATGCCATATATGGCTTTTGTTGATGTGGATGCAACTTATGAGTGAATGCCTGGAATGGACTATCTTGATATGCTAGAGTTATTGATTATGCAAGCTTGGATGGTTCTTTTTATGATTGATATGTTGTCTATGATAAAAAATGGTTCTTTTTATTATTGATATGTTGTCTATGCTCAAAATGGTCCTTTTTATGTTGTCTATGTTTTGGTGGCTCGGGGTCGACGGAACCACCTAAAGCCATCAACTAGGCTCTAGGGTGTCTCGGGGTCGACGGAACCACCTAAAGCCATCATTTTGGGTTTTGGTGCCTCGGGGTCGACGGAACCACCTAAAGCCATCAACTAGGGTCTAGGGTGTCTCGGGGTCGACGGGACCACCT
>NC_041385.1:789824543-789836645 GCF_002162155.2 Triticum dicoccoides | reverse complement strand
GCTCGGGGTCGACGGAACCACCTAAAGCCATCAACTAGGGTCTAGGGTGTCTCGGGGTCGACGGAAGCACCTAAAGCCATCATTTTGGGTTTTGGTGGCTCGGGGTCGACGGAACCACCTAAAGCCATCAACTAGGGTCTAGGGTGTCTCGGGGTCGACGGAACCACCTAAAACTATTCCTTTTGCAAATGCATTTAAGCATTTAAGCATCACTCTAACATATGTAACTATTCCTCAAATGCATTTAACCATCATTTTCAGTCTAACATAAGCAAATGATACTAACTGGAGTTCAACACATTATAGGAATACACAACCATTGTTCACATTACATAGTGGAGTTCAAATGCACAATCCATCCTTTTCTCACAAAAGGATGAATAGCATATTAGTAGGTACATAAACAGCCAGAGTTCACAATTAGTTCTAGAACCATACATTACACTACCATAATTCTAAGTTACTAGGCCATTGCACAGCCATCCTTCCCAAAAGGTCTGCAATGCCCACTAATCTTAATTAATCTTGTTTAGTTCTCCAAGATGGCATGGATCCCCTTGATCTTCTCCTTCAGCTTCTCCTCTGTCTTCATGAGCTCAGTAATCTTAAACTCTTGCATCTGCTTCTCTTCATTATGGTTTTCCTTGAGCTTCAGCAGATCAGCAACCTGGAACTTTAACTCTAGCTTCTCTTGGGTGAGCTTCTCCTCAAACTTTATGAACTCTGCATTCTTCAGCTCCAAATTCTCTTGAGCCTCAATCCTCAATTGCTTCTCTTTCATATTCTTCAACTTGAGGTTTTGGATGGCAGTTGCTTGAGCACTTGTCAGGTTGCACGGGATTTCAAACTTCTGTTGAAGCTTCTCTAGAGCTGCATCTTTCTTTGCCATTTCTGCATTCATACCAGCCACCAATGCAGCTCTACATTGGTGCTGATATGTGACAGCTGACTGCAGATAACTGAAATCCACAACCCTATCCTGCTGAAAGTCCACAAGTTGATGCACATCTTTCACTAACTTGTCATATTGTGCATCCAGCTTCTTATTTTCTTCTGTCAAATTGTGAATAGTTAAAGAACTTTGAAGATTATCATCCACCCTAGCAGACTTGCTCTCTTCAACCATTGACCAAAGCTTCAGCAATGCATTCTCCATTGTTGGGGGCCACTGCTCATCAACCCACTGAACAAACCCACAATTCTGACCTTCCTGGAAAAATAACAAGGCAAAATTTAGTACAATACAACTACTAATAGTAGTAAGCAACAGTTAGTTCATGCCAGTAGCTAATGTTGGTACTGACCAACACTGAATTTGCACATCCATGTGCTAAGCAAGAGGGTGATCAGTATATAATTAGCAGAGTAACACTACATTCAACTTTGCATAATAACCAACTTACAATTGGCCATTAATATAATGGAATCCTACAATAGCCTAGCTAAATACACTACATTAGCCTGCAGGAACAAACTAGCTAATGACGGTACCTACTGTCAGCAGTAAGCAACAATTACTTGTTAAGAGTCACACATCAGCTAATGGCTAATGTGAGTACTAAGCAACATTGCATACAACAGAGCATTCATGTGCACACAACAGAGCATGCTTGAGCCTATATTTAGCCTAAATGCACTCCACTGACCATAATATTCACCATTCCTACAATGAGCACTACAGTATGGCATATATGACTAACAAAATTACCAATCACATAACTGAATAACAATTGGCAAACAAGACTATGTGACTTCCAATGAACATATCCTGTGCATAATCAATAAGGCAAGAAAATTACCGGCTCTGCACATGCTAAGAACCTTCTCCCAGACATTGTTCCTTCAAATGCAACAAGCCTCTCTGATGGCTTCCCATGCTTCTCGCACAGCACTATCAGATCTAGCTCAAGACCATTGTAATCCGGGTCCTGAAGAGAGAAAGGCACCTGCCCAAGCAAAATCCAAGTTAGCATCATGTGCAGAGAACGAGGACAAAGCAAATCAAACGAAATCCTCACAGCAAAGACCACCTAGACAGAAAAATCCCCAAATTTTCCTAAACCTAGCCCTAACCCTAGCTCCAATGGAGTAACTGACCTGATTGAGCCCATCGGTGGAGGTTTCGGAGTGCATGTACGGGAGGCTTGAGTTCTCGTCGCTGCTCTCGTCTTCAAAAACCATGGCTACGGCAGCGTCGTGTGGTGGCCGGCGGGGGCGGGCGCAGCCGGCGGCGAGGCAGAGAGAAGGAAGAAGAACGCAGAGCAGAGCGGGGGGAGTGAGCGGGGTGTGTCTCGACCGCACCAGCCGCGCCCTAAAAGGGAGCCGGCCTCCTCCCAGTCAGCGCCCAGTCAGCGCGCGGGCACGCGCGCACTGGCCAGCGTGTCGCCTGACGGGCGGGCCCAACCGGTCAGCTTTTCTGTCAATACGTATAAACACACTTTTAGTCTTTTTTGCAACGGCTCGCCCCAATCTTGGTACTAACATGTAAAAATTACCAATCTTGATACCAATCTGCTTCCAATGCCCCAATTGTGGTACTTCTGTGCAATTTACTCATTTCAATGTTATTCTCTGTTTAAAGCGGAGAATAGGAGCACTCGTGTATCCAAGAGGACCTCCTATTTACCTGTGCCCTGTGCTATCTCGACGTTGGTCGCTGCATTAGCAACGCCCACTTGTCAGCCCCTGCGAATCTGCGGATGGTCTGGGCGTTGGCCTAGGTAGCCACGCTTAAACCTGCAAGGGATTTATTAGAGGTGCTCTTATGTCACGGCCGTGTTCTCGGCAAGGACCGGAGATTGTGTTCCGGTGCGGTGCTGGCTAACCCTGAAAAATTCGGATGGGCTTCGAGATGATTTTGTTCTTGTGAGTATAAGTTTCGACCTACGTACACATTGTCACGCGTAGGGCTGCAAACAGTCGAGTTCAAGTAAGTTGGACTTGGCTCGGCTCAACTCATATTAAAATTCGAGCGAGCTCAAACTAAGTGAAGCTCAAGGTCGAGCTATAGAACATGACTCGTGCTTAGCTTCTAAAAATCTCAAATTGATTTCGAGGTAGTTTTGAGCTAAATGAGACAATAAACTATAGTGCAGAGTCCCATGATTAACAACAGACGTATTTTGCATTTGAACAGTCCAACTAAAACAATAGACATATTCAGAGATCCTTCGTGTATTTATAAACTATAGTGCCAACTAGATGACACGAAAGTGAACAAAAGGCTTACTCCAATTGAAGGTACGGCCATTTGGTCATGCTTGGGACAACTCATCTTCTCTTGGACGAACTAGCAGTAGATGGTGGTGTTCGTGAACCAAAAAAAAAACATCAAAGGTGCATATGCTTGGGAACTGTTGCGAAAAACAACATGATATTTAACACGCAACGGACTATTGTGCCATAATAAGGCATAAATTTTCTCTACACTTAATTAAGTTTCCATATTTGCTGGTAAACAAAATGAAAAAAAATCCTGAACGGCATATATAGTAATAAATTATCCTATTTCCATTTATTATATGACATTGATTATTTAACATAATGATATTATGCCGAGCTATCGAGCTAAAATCGAGCGAGTTAGTATTGGCTCATTTCTCAACCGGGCTACAAAAAGTGTTTGTACTCAGCTTATTTCTTTTTGAATCGATCTCGAGTCGAGCCAAAAACGAGTCGATCTCAAGCAGCTCACGAGCATCGGGCTTGTGTTGCAGCCCTAGTCACGCATAATGGTGGATCGCCTGCACCTAGGATGACCTTCGTACATCTGTGCACCTGGACGCAGCCGTGCCTTGATGGAGGTACTGCTACCAGTTATACCTGGCCATACCTCGGGCCGTGCCGGGCCTATCCAAGCCCGATGAAAAAAACCAGGCCCGAGCCCGGCCCGACCTGGCCATCGGGCCTGTTTTTTGGGCCCGAGCCCGGTCCGAACATGTAAAAGCCCGTCGGGCGTTGGGCCGGCGGCCCGGCCCGACCTTTAGAGGAATGCAAAAACGACGGGTCCAGGCCCGGCCCGGCCTTCGGGCTCAAGTTCTAGGCCCAAGCCCGGCCCGAGGACAGTGTTGGGCCGGGCCGAGTTGGGCTTTTTCGGACCGGGCCCACCGGGCCGGGCTTCCCATGGCCAGGTCTACTACCAGTAGTGTAAACGCAGTGGACAAGAGAAGTGTTGACTTCTCAAGTGTAGTAGGAGTACGATCTCGCCGATAGCGCCATAAATGTAACGACTGTGATCGAGCCCAACAAAAAAACATTGGTGCCGGAGCACGGGGCATCCCCATCGCACGCACGGCGCTCGTCATTACCGCATTAACTAATCCCATCCTTAATCAGACACCATAACAACAAAATTGACGTGAGACGTTCCAACGTCACAAGGCTAGTACTACTCCAAATGAGGCACAGCACGGCGCAACTACTTGAACTTGCCAGTACGACTGCAGCGCGCGTGCGTCCCGATCTTCTAGAGAACCGGAGCGGAGCGGTCAGGTCGGCGGCTGGTAGGTCACCCGCGCCTGCTGCATCGTCCGACCGATGCCGTCTCCCCTCGTCAATCCCCGACAGCGAGTTCTCAACCCCGATCCAGCGACTCGACCTCCCGTGCATTGCTTCTCCCTGACTCACCCGCTGACTGACAGGTGGGCCACGGCCGCGAGCCGCGCCTCACGAGGCAGCGCCGCCGTAGCGCTGTTGTAGTGCATGCACCCGTTCCAGTGGTCACAAAACATATTTATATAAACCCTAAAAAAATCAGATCAAAATTCACAAGACCTATTGAGACACAAAAATGACAAGGACAACAACATGAACAGTGTCATAAATGACACTTTTCACATATAGATTGTCTTTTCTGTTTCTCAATTTATATTTCGAATTGTGGTCTAAATTTTTTTAGGGGTTATAGACATATCTTTGTGAACATCCAGAAAAAAATTCAAAATTTGCTAAAACATCTAAATATGACTTGTGAAATTTTGTAGCACGGGAGCATGTAAAAGGCGGTATCACCTGATATCCACCCTCGCCGGCGATTAGGGTTCATTATTTTACTTTTATTTTCTTGATTGTAACACGTAGTCAGCGAGCGGGTTTGGTCATCACTTGAAGCACAGGAGGCCACTGGCTCGGTTTTGGATTAAAGAATATCTTGATTGCACTGGCATATGAAAGGCCAACTCATGGCGACACAATAATAAAGATCTTCATAACGCAAAGTGAATAGCTCTACGTTTTAATTGTTTCTATACAAACAAGTGTAGCTTTTGCGTGCAATCTCAATATGTACGACGCATGCAGGCGACTTCATGTCTAAAGCAGCTAAAGGCACGCTAGGATCGCTAATTTCCTGGAGATCGTGCATGCCTCAGGAAAGTACTCCCTCCATCTCAAAATTCTTGTCTTAGATTGGTCTAGATACGGATGTATCTAACACTAAAACGTAACTAGATACATTCATATTTAGACAAATTTAAGACAAGAATTTTGAAACGGAGGGAGTATCCTTTTGAGCTCGAGCTCATTTGAGCCTGGATGAACAGTAAATTTGTAAAGAAATCAAAATATCTGAATTTTTTTGTGGTATACTTTGGTAAATGTTCTAAGTGTTTGCAAATTTTCATCATGAGATCACATTTGTGGAAGGCGTGGCAAAAAAAATCAGTGTCCCAAAATGCTTTCAAAAGTAGCATTTTCAGAACATTGTTTTTTTTTTGTCATGCCTTTCTCAAATGTGATCTCATGATGAAATTTTGCAAGCACTTAGAAAAATTGTCAAAGTTTATCACAAAAATAATTCATACTTTTTTGAAACTTTTTCCTTTTTTTGATTTTACTGTTCATGCGGACTCATTTGAGCCCGAGCTCAAATACTCCACATCACATGCCTCCCTATTTCTTTCATTTTTTAGTCATGGATGCCTTCCTCTCTACAACATGTTCGTTGGTTCAATTAATGATCAACGCACGCTAATTTTCATGTTGAAAAAATAGGTCCAACAATATGGGAAGGAGGGAATATATAATACTCAGTATGAGCTTTTTCAATTACCGCTTTTTCAAGATGCATTAAGGCTGGTCGTAGTGTGGAGTATTATATAGTAGTATCATGCATATAATACTAGTATATGATACTACTTTGGTAACCTAGGTTGCCTTATTAATTATCATGTATGACACAAAGTACTCCCTCCTTCCCAAAATCTTAGGCGCTTAACCTTTTTTGTAAAATCCCACAATATTAGGCGCATAAGCCTCCCAACCCTTGTTTTTCTCACGTACAGGTAGTTTCTGCTAACTATCGCTAGTACTAGACCGGTCATATTCTCTCACGCCCGTTTGCTATTTTTCTGGATCGGCAATCACTTCTGTTAGAGGAGAACATTTAGTTGTACGCTAATTTTCGTGCAAAAGTTTAGGCGCCTTAGAAAATGGGAAGGAGGGAGTAGTACAACATTTTAGTATGATACGGTATCATGATATGATACCACACCCTCTCTTTTCTCCTTTAATTGTATGTCACATCATCAACTAAGTCTAGTTGGCATGCATGATACCACTTATGTTACTGCCATTATGACTAGCCTAACAACTCTAGGGAGGTAAGAGTTGGTTTCTATCATGGCCGTGATCTTAGACTATTCATTTTGGATACCGAAATACTACTGGCTATTTCCTATTAATACATATACAACATAACAACAAATCATAAATGTCAGTGGAGATTTATCTATTCTTTCAAACTGTAATCATACATGCTATTTGCAAAACATAGTTCGCCGCTGCACCTAGTTCAATGCCACCCTCTACTTCAATTTGCTTCTCATCTCAACTAGGTTAATTGTACATCTTCTCTTTAAATGTCTACTTAATCCACCGCCATCTCATACATTACTATAGAAAAACTTTTATGAATCAACCTAATCCACCTTCTCCTACAGGAGTGGCTAGCTAGGGAGAAGCTTCATCCCCTCTAAGTTCCACCGACGAGCCCATGGGCTCGCCTCCCCTCTATCCGCTGATCCGTCGGCTGGCGACAGGGAGGGGAGTCCCAGTAAATCGGTATGGCTAGTAGTTTATGTCAAGTTTTATTAGTCCTCGCAAGGGAAACATTGTGGTGGTTATCTTCGAGTTGGTTTTCCAAGATCTGATTTTCTTCGAGTTATTCTGTCGGAATGGACTCAAAGGAGCTCCCACCCACATTCTTCATCATTTCTTGTTTTAATCCATGTGACAAACAAACTTGAAAATCCTCTTACAATGCTTGTAGTTGGGAATAGCATTAAAAAGTTGGCAAGGATGACATATGTATTGTATCAAACATGACGTGCATTTGAGAACAAAATTTGCCCAGTTGATTCAGTTTTTTTCACGTAAGAGCATGTAGCTTGCTGATCCTCAGATGGTAAACGCTTATGAAACCTACATGCTAATACTAGTCAAAGACATGCAACCTACAACTATGAAATTGCAACATTCAAGATAACATGACAAATAGATTGCTTTACAACCCAACACCCTATTACCATGACACAATTCAACCTAGCAACACCTAGTTAGTCAACTCCAAAATGGCGCTAACAACGTCACCATCCTCAACCTTGAGCCCTTGCACGCCCTGTATACACGGAGGCTTGCATCATCACAAGCTCGATGTAGTTCTTGTTAACACTAATGTATCGACCTCCTTGTTGGCCCAGGCTACTACAGAAGGATCACCCTTCGAGACAAGGTTACTCGGGCGATCGGGCCCAACACCTTGAACTGCTTCGTAGCCTGTGTATGTAGCAGATTGTTATGGTCCTCAATCTTCGCATCCTCGAACATGATGTTGATCTCTGAATATCGGCTCTTCAAGACATATGGTTTGGAGATGGCGAACATAAACTTGCAATGGTGTGGCGAAGTTGAGAAGATGAAACAACACATGTGTTTACCTTGGATGCGAAAACCATTGAATTGAAGCACCATGATGTTAAGATTTTATATTTGATGGTATATTTACTTCAAATTGGATTTAGCTGATGTGGGGGGTAAGATTTGCAACCTAGCGCAGGGAGGGAAAAGGATACAAACAAGGAAGACAACAGTAGGCTACGCTTTTAACACAAACATGCATGACCCGTCGATTTAAATCTTGAAGGCAACCTGCAATATGAGGGTTGGGAGGCAAAGATTCAAGCATTTTTCAACTATCGCAAATGGTAGATGGTGTATGAGGCTATAATATTGGGCATGTCTCTACCTTTTTGTATAGGATCTGAATGCACCCTTCCCACCATCTCGACAAATCAGTGTTGAGTGTAAATGCTATGGTGAGCTTGGACAATGGAGAAGAGCACACATGTGTAGCCAAGCCTCTTTGGATCAAGGAAAATTAAGGCTCGTGTGCGAAGCAGGCTCCAAGACTTGGTCATAATATTGACTGATGGATAGCTAATGGCTAATGCGCTCACCAACTTTCCTTAGTGTAATCATGACCGACCCTTATAAAAGACACACTCCTGAGCTAAACAAACACGATGGCGGACGAGGCTCCCGAGACAGAGGCACTTCAGATAAATAGCGAGGGTGGATGGATGCAATCCATTATGAAATAAGAATGGGGGGCATATGGAAACACATCATCTCCAAAAATCATGTATGGCATAGAAAAACTGAAAAATGAAGTATTTGCTAAGAGGGAAGGCAGGGGCAACAAAAATGTGCACACGAAGGAGAAAGCATGACAAAATGGAAATCCTTCAAGAATAGTCCCGAGAAAGAGGGCGACATGTGAAGCATTGCGGCTTGGACTCGAGGAGTTTTAGAGATTTGTGAACAGTGGCGGAGCTAGCATTTGAGAACAGGGTGGTCCGCACACAATTTTTTTCTTGACAAGAAATTTGACATGTGAAAATTCTCACTGATTACCAATATTATATAGAAATAGATCAAAATATGGTCATACAAACACACTAAAATTCTTACTTAAGTCTAAGTTTTGCATAAAGAAGCCTACATAGTACATATTACATAGACCATACATAGTACATACCATGAGACATTATTCAACAATTCTGCAGTAAAAATTATTTTCTATCAATAAAGCTATTTGAGGCAGATGATATGCAAAATTGTGCATTTGTTTGGTTCATCGACCGGATAGCATGCATAGCACAACAAAACAAAATACTAAATCAGAAATTGAGTATTTGATACCTTAAATCGGGCTGACTTGCTTTGTTGCTGCCATTGGATTGGGGCAGTGGGGCGGTGGGGCACTGGGCGGCCGCCGCCGGTCTTTGCAGGGGTGTCAGGCAGCCGGAGAAGCAGGGGCGCAGCCGCGCAACACAGGGAAGGGGCGCAGACGTGCAACACAGGGCAGGAGCGGGATCCTCCTCGGCGGCTGGGATCCGGCCGGCGAGGGCGGCGAGACGGCTATGGCGAGGGCGTCGGGACTCGGGACGAGGCAGCTGGAGGGGCGAGCGCTGGTTCTACTCGATGCAGCCAGCTCGATGCCAGGGCGTGGCCGCTGCGTTTGTTTTGGATCAACAGGTAAGTGCTATTGAGCCGTTTTTTCTCTCTAGCCCATTTAGTGACCAATAGGTATATAGACTTTATCAGAAATCCCAGGGTGGGCCGCAGCCCACCCTGGCCACCCTGTACCTCCGCCCCTATTTGTGAAGGAGAAAGTGGCCACTACTGCAATTGTCAGACGCCTTTATAAGGAACAGCCCCATATCGCCTAACGCCTGGTCCGTCTCCCCTCCTCAATCCTCATCCGACTTCCTCGTCAGCTCCAGCGACTCCGACGGCCCTCCGGACGCCGATGCATACTACCACCACTCCAAAGACGACAAGGGGAAGACGTGTTGAAATTTATCCCTATCTATTATCAACTCGTTTCTAGTTGATTGTAGTCGTGAACTATCTATGTTCTGAACTTGCTTCCTACGGTGGTATGATGAACTTCCGTGTTCATTCGTATCGATGCTATATGTCAAATTTATCTGCGATGTGTTGGTATATGTTGTATGGTATTGTATAGATTTGGGGGTTTGGATAAGAGAGGGATGGCTGCAGACATGGACAAATATTGGTCGAGCCGACACTGTTCACATACAATAGTTAGAGATGGAACATGAATAAAACCGCCGATTCTCCAAATGCAACATTAAATATGACACGACCAAAGACATGATCTAATATCCTCCATCATAAACAAATGCTAACTG
The DNA here is from genome assembly GCF_002162155.2 of Triticum dicoccoides. NCBI lineage: Eukaryota > Viridiplantae > Streptophyta > Magnoliopsida > Poales > Poaceae > Triticum > Triticum dicoccoides. The sequence goes on along the minus strand of NC_041385.1, from coordinate 789,826,431 downwards.
CAAGTTTGCCCCCATGTAGCATGTAACTCATGGCCACGCCCCCTAACAATCATTAGACTGGTCATAATGGGAGTACATAGCTAGAATCATGTATGTCAACTAGACTTTTTTTACTAAGTGTCACATAATTCACATAATTAAATGAGGAAAGAAAGGATTGCGTATCATGGTATGATGTCGTATCATATTAAATGATGTGCTAGTATGTGTCATACATGAAAATAAATGAGATCACTATGATACGATTCGCTCCACTCTTCGTCTCCTCCTCTCCCTGTCCCATCCCCTTCCGATTCAATGTCAAGCCCCGATAGCGCAAGACCCCATGGAGGATACGACAAGGATGACCCCATCGACTGGGAGTCAATGTTGCTTGAGGCGGCGGCGGACGAAACAAAAAGGTCGTCGATGACACCATGCTGCGTCGGACGTGGCTGGATAGGGGCAGAAGCGGAAGCTCTGGTTCCACGCTGTCCACCATCGCCCGACGATGCAGTGTAGATGATGGTTCTGACCCATCGCGGCAGCGCAACTCCGGGCGCTCCGTGCACCTTCCGGTCCGCCAACCCAATGTCCTCTCTGGGCCCTCATGTGCCTGCTCCGGCTCGTGTCCCGGCCACATTTGGGTTCTTGTCCCAGCCAACCCCACTATGGACGTGGATGTCCAAATCCAAAGTGTGTAGTGCCCTCCGTGAGAGGCAGCGAGAGAGGGAGAGATCGGCGATGGCAGAAGTGATGTCTTCCCACCGGTTGCGCATGAGCGCGCTGGTAGGTCGAATGACTAACTCCTCGCGCAGGTCGTCCGCCGCTCTCTCACCACGACAGAGACTGACACGCGGCATCTCCATTGCGAGAACGCCAAGGCGCTCTGGCTTGCCATTGAGCAGTTGGAGCGCGAGGCAATGTTGGATGCGACGGCCAAAGCCAATGCGACCCTACCGACGAAGGAGCAAAGGCGCGTTCTCCATTGGTTGGCCGGTGTCATCTCCTCCTTGATGACTCTGGCATCTCCAACAACGACGCTCCTCCCGCCGCCAACGCCAACACAGAGTGCTACAACCGCACAAGCGACCGGAAGGTGGAGGGACCAGTGGGGGAAGTGGTGATGTCCCGGTGCCCCTCTCCGTCTCCGTTTCTGTTTTTAGTTCATATAGTTTTATCTATGTTCGTATGTCGGTGACGATCTAGATCTTTTGGTTCGAAGAACGGTGTTTGTATGCTTGTATGGATTTTTGCGAGAAACCTCTAATATATTCATCTTCAATCATGGCAGTACAAAAGAACAACGGAGGTAATGAAAAATACAACCATGTCCGTGGACCACCTAGCGACGACTACAAGCACTGGAGCGAGTTGAAGGCGTGCCGCCGTCATCGCCCTCCCTCACCGGAGTCGGGTAAACCTTGTTGTAGTAGACAATCGGGAAGTCGTCGTGCTAAGGCCACATAGAACTAGTGCACCAAAGTAGCAACCATCGCTGATGTAGGAACTCGTAGATCAGAAGGATCAAACCTTTAAACACCCGAACAAAGACGAATGAAGACCGGATCCAAACAGAAATACCAGCACCGACCGAATCCCACGAGATCCGATGGAGACACACATCCACACGTCCTCCGAAGATGCTAGACGCAGGGGCGGCGCTAGGGGTATTCTTGGGTCTTCATGTGAATAACCATGATTTTTACAAAACAATGTCGATTTTGGCAAAAGAGTGACAATTTTCGAAAAACAACAATGATTTTGGCAAAATGAATACACATGAATACCCGGTTGCAAATTCCTGGAGCCGCCACAGCCTAGACGCACCATCGAGACGGGAATAGAACGTGGAAGACATTATCCCTATTAAGGGACATCGTCGCCGGCACACAACCGTAAAGAACAA
>NC_041385.1:789814571-789824201 GCF_002162155.2 Triticum dicoccoides | reverse complement strand
GGGCCGAGATCCTCCGTACCTTCATGGCCTAGAGGCCATCGAAGGTGGCGCGGACCGGCGTCGATGGGAGGAGAAGACCACTATGTTCACCTATGTTCGTCTGATGATCAACGCAGTTTTTCGTGTTACATGGATTGCTTGGTTTTGAGGTATCTAGTTGTTTGACACGGCATGTGAGAGCTAACCGATGACTATCCGTTGACGCGCCCATGAACAGTTAGGCGGCTAGATTTGCTATATTCGGATGTAGATGCACTTAGCCCTGCATCTTTGCCCTCCGTGTCATATCTGAGTGCTCTCACCGAACTCAACCAAAATCTCTCGACTTGCCAGTTTTGAGTGATGTGCTAGTTGGAACCGAGGTGAACACCAATGTACCAGTAGCACACGTTGCAAGCTCATTACCGCATTAACTAATCCTAACCTTAATCAGTCACCATTCGTAACAACTAGATTAAGACGAGCAAGAGTCGAAGATGGCCACAAATGAAGCACAGTACGGCGCAACCGCCTGCAAGTAGTAGTACGACTACAGGGCCGCCCCCGCGCGTCCCGGTCTTCCAGAGAGGCGGAGCAGGTCGTGCGGTGCGGTCAGGTCGCGCCAGTTGCATTTGCGTGGTCCGACCGACGGCGACGGCGGATGCGACCGCGGCGATGGATGGCGTCTCCCCTCGTCAATCTCCGACAGCGAGCTCCCAACCCTGATCCATTCCAGCGACCGCCAACGGCCTCCCCCTCTCTCCTCTGCCCACCACATGGCGCTGTTCTTCCGCGCCGCTGGTCGCCGTCGGGTCATCGGCGGAGTGAGAGCTCAGTACAGTCTTGTGCACCGGGTCCACGAGCGAGCGAGCGAGCAGCAGTACAGTGACGATGGACTCGTAATTTATGCGAGGGCACGTGGCCGAGCTGGACAGACCCCGGAGAACCCGTCCGACCGTGCCTGCGTGCACCCGTCCCATGTACCCGACCATTCCACTCGCTGACCGGTGGGCCTCAGGGGCCGGCGCCGCGCACGATGAGGCCACCGGTGCACTGGACCTGGCGCAGAGGCACTCCGAGTCCGGCGGTCGCTCACCCGTCCAGCCAGCTACGTGGAGCCACAGGATCGGCTGCGCCACCGCATCGGTGCGAGCCAACATTCTTCGCTTACGTTGCGTGGTTGATGGATAGGCACAGGTCCTCCCAAAGCGGCGTCCCAGTTAGAGCAATTTTATTTTTTGTTTTCTTGGCGGTGACACGTAGTCGGCGAGCGAGTTGCTCATCATTAGAAGCGCACACACGAGTCCCCTAGCTCGGTTGGATTAAACAAACGTGTTTTTTCTTCTTCTGATAATCGGATTAAACAACCTGTTGATTGCACTGTGTGGAGTGTCGACTCAAGGTTAAAATGTTTTAGATACGCCCTAAAAATGTTTTAGATACTAAAATATATTTCCTTAGCTCCCGGCAAAAAATAACTCTTCATACGACAAGGTGAATAGCTCTACTTTTATATAACTTTTTTTACACGAACAAGTGTATAATACTACTTCAAAAAAGTACTTCAAGATTACTATCCTTTAGAATTCTTACAAAATTACTATAAACCAAAGGAAGCCTAAGAGTTGGTCTGACTCATGGCCATTGATCTTAGACTATTCATTTTGGATATGAAAATACAACCGGTTATTTGTTGTTAATATGTACACCATAATGAAAATTGAGAAATGTAAATGGAGATTCATTATCCTTTCAAACCATAATCATACATGCCGTTTACAAAACATAGTTCACCGTTGCACCTAGTCCAAATTTTCACCCTCTACTTCAGTTTGTTCACCGTCCCTTGGCCGCTTGATGTCTCTTGGTCTCGGTTGAAGTCCATTGCACATCTTCTTTACATACCTCCATCAATCGCCTTCTTCTCATAAAGTACTATAAAATGGTTTTACTAAGCGATCTATTCCTCCCCCTCCCGTGATAGTTGCTACGGAGAAGCTTCGTACCCTCCAGGCTCCACTGCTGAGCCTATGGTCTGCCCTCTCTTTTGTTCATTACTCTAATGTGGTTGGCACGGGAAGGGGAGTCCTGGTACATCGGTCCGGTTAGCAGTTTAGGTTAGGATTCTTTTACTCCTCATGGGGGCGACATTGTGGTGGTCATATCTTACATCTGGTCTTCCGGGCTTCGGGCTCATCAATTTAGTTCATGATAATGGAGTTGATCGAGCTCCCGCGTAGATTTTTGTGAAGGAAATATGCCCTAGAGGCAATAATAAATTTGTTATTTATATTTCCTTATATCATGATAAATGTTTATTATTCATGGTATAATTGTATTAACCGGAAACTTGATACATGTGTGAATACATAGATAAAACAAAGTGTCCCTATTATGCCTCTATTTGACTAGCTCGTTAATCAAAGATGGTTATGTTTTCTGACCATAGACATGTGTTTCATTTGATGAACGGGATCACATCATTAGGAGAATGATGTGATGGACAAGACCCATCCATTAGCTTAGCATTATGATCATTACAGTTTTATTGCTACTGCTTTCTTCATGACTTATACATGTTTCTCAAACTATGAGATTATGCAACTCCCGAATACCGAAGGAACACCTTGTGTGCTATCAAACGTTACAACGTAACTGGATGATTATAAAGATGCTCTACAAGTGTCTCCGAAGGTGTTTGTTGGGTTGGCATAGATCGAGATTAGGATTTGTCACTCCCTATATCGGAGAGGTATCTCTGGGCCCTCTTGGTAATGCTCATCACTATGTGCCTTACAAGCAATATGACTAATGAGTAAATAGACTTGCCGATGACGAGATTGAACTAGGTATGATCATACCAACGATCGAATCTCAGTCAAGTAACATACCGATGACAAAGGGAACAACGTATGTTGTTATGCGGTTTGACCGATAAAGATCTTCGTAGAATATGTAGGAGCCAATATGAGCATCCAGGCTCCTCTATTAGTTATTGATCGGAGATGTGTCTCGATCATGTCTACATAGTTCTCGAACCCATAGGGTCCACACGCTTAACGTTCGATGATGATTTGTATTATGAGTCCCGGATGATATCACGGACGTGACGAGGAGGCTCGAAATGGTCGAGACATAAAGATTGATATATTGGAAGGCTATGTTTGGACACCGGAAAGGTTTTGAATAGGGTCGGGCATTTTTCGGAGTACCGGAAGGTTACCGAAACCCCCCTGGGGATTAATGGGCCTTCATAGGCCTTGGTGGAAGAGTGGAGGCAGCGGCCAGGTGGAGGCGCCCCCCCCCCTAGGCCAAACCGTATTAGACAAGGGGAGGGGGCGCGGCCCCCCTTTCCTCTTTCTCCTCCACCTCTTTCCCTCTCCCCCCCCCTTGGAAAAGGAAGGGGACTCCAACTAGCTAGGATTAGGAATCCTTGTAGGACTCCCCCTATAGGTGCGCCCTTCCTAGGCCGGCCTCCTCCTCCTCCCTCCTTTATATACGAGGGCAGGGGGGCACCCCAAAGGATAAAAGTAGTTCTCTTAGCCGTGTGCGGTGCACCCCTCCACAGTTCCACACCTCGGTCATATCGTCGTAGTGCTTAGGCGAAGCCCTGTGCCGGTAACATCATCAACACCGTCGCCACGCCGTCGTGCTGACGAAACTCTCCCTCATCCTCAACTGGATCAAGAGATCGAGGCATGTCATCGGGCTGAACGTGTGCTGAACACGGAGGTTCCGTACGTTCGGTACTTGGATCGTGAAGACGTTCGACTACATCAACCGCGTTATCTAAACACTTCCACTTTTGGTCTACGAGGGTACGTGGACACACTCTCCCCTCTCGTTACTATGCATATCCTAGATAGATCTTGCGTGATCATAGGGAAATTTTGAATTACTACGTTCCCCAACATTTTGATCTTTGTTTTCATCATTTACTTGTTTTGAACCATGTGAAAAAGAACTTGAAAACCCTCTCATAGTTGTTGTAGTTGGTAATAAAATTCAAATGCTAGCATGACTGACATATTTGTCTCAGACATGATGAATTGCATTTGGAAACAAATTTTTTCACAATCAATTTTTTTCCATAAGATGATGCATCCTTTTGATCCTCATATGTTAAACGCCTAGGAAACCTACGTGCCAGTACTAGTTAGTCAGAGACACACAACCTTCAATTCTACAACTACAACATTCAAGATAACATGATAAAAATAATGCTTTGTGACCCAATACCCTATTATTAAGGCACAATTCCACCTTTCAACACTTAGTTATTCAAATCCATGATGGTGAGCCTTGAAAATGGAGCAAAGCACACCTGTGTAGCCAAACCTCTTTGGAGAAAGGAAAATTAAGGCTCAAGTACGAAGCAGGCACCAAGACTTAGTCACAAAATGAATGGTTGGATAGCTAATTCGCTCACCACTCTTCCTTGGTGTAAGAATGATGAAAAACATTATAAAAGGCTAGGACTATCCTAGAAAGTGGAGCAGAGCGCACATGTGTAGCCAAATTTCTTTGTAGAAACAAAATTGAAGGCTCGAGTGTGAAGCGGACTCCAATACTAGGTCAAAAAATGATTGGATGGATAGCTAATGCGCTCATCAACCTTCCTTGGTGTAAGCATCATCAACACTTATAAAATATGCATTCCTCTCAGCGGCCTCCTTGTAGCCTCTAACTGTATTATTGGGAGAGTACTAGCAGCCAAAACAAAACACTTTGATGGTCAAGGCTCCCGAGCTAGAGAGAATTGAAGACAAACAATGGGGTTGGGTCGACACGTTCCGGTATGAGATAAGAATGGGAGGCATATGGAAACACATAATATCCAAAAATCAGATGGGGCATAGTGAGAAGAATCGACCAGGTATTTGTTAAGAGGGAAGGTAGGGGTAAATTAATATACTCGTGAGCGAACAAACATGAGAATATGGAGATCCGCCAAGATTATTCCAAAGCGAGAGAGCGACATGAAAAAGTTGAAACGGGGGTGTGATGAGTTGCACTTTGTCGCAACTGTAGTTCTCTTCTAACTAACCTTTATAATTGATCTTGGTTATTTTAAAAAGACACCTTCTTCCATGCACCATTATAGATACTTTTGCATCAACGACCAATGACATAAAGGCGGGGCAACTGGCCAACACCTCCTCGCCCATCCTCCACGTTCATTGCCCCTTGTTTCATGCTCCTCCACCCAAATTATATATTGTCTGATTTTTGCATGCTAAGAAAAACACACTATAGTTACTTGGGGTCTAGGCCAAACTACATTTTCTTCCTCTAAATATTGTGATGCTACTATGGAATGTAAGAATAGTGCCATACATGTTAAGTTGACAACCACACACCACCTAACATCCACCCCCCCCCCCTCTCAAATCAAGTGACCACACGAGATCCATCATCCTCCGCACACCTCCAATTAGACGTAGAGTTGTGCCAACAGCTCAAACTGGTCAAAAAAAATCATTGTCTTTGTCGAGCTTATGAGTTCTATTTCTTCGCACTCGTTTAATTCTGTAATTTTCCTATGTTCAAAGAAATTCTCCCCATATTCTTTCTTTGTGATTGTTTTCAATACTATTGCGAGGACTTTACTATTTTCGTTGCATGCAAAATGCTATGTTTCATTTTTGCTGCTATTGTACTTAATGTAGTTTGTTTCTTTGCCAGACTTTGCTATATGCACTGCTACTTAGTTGTTCTTCTGTCTAACTAGTTGAGCTCCATATCTCAGTCATAGTAGGTTATTATTCCTCTGAGTTATTTCCGGTGTTGCGTAGTTTAGTTCTATTGTTATTCTGCATACTATGTTTTTCTTCTAAAAACTTGCTTTTTTGAAGACATTGTCGAATATCTCACTCACCCCTCTGGTCGATATCTCATCTTACAAACTTGATAAACGACATTAATCCTCACTAATCCTATTGTCATCAACACCAAAATAACATTTGGAAAAAGTGCAATTTCAACCTCGAATTCCACAATTGCAGCATTCAAGATGACATGACAAAAAAGACTGCTTTGCAACCCAACACCCTACTATCATGACACAATTCCAGGTTCCAACATCTAGCTAGTCAAGTCCATGATGGCGATAGCAATGTCGCCATCCTGAGCCTCGAGCGCCTTCATGCCTCTGGATCTCCACTCGGAGGCCTATATCATCATGCACTTGATGCACTTCTTATCAATGCTAATGTCGCCGACCTCCTCATAGTCCTGGGATACTGCCGCAAAATACTCGCCCTTCAAAATAACGCTACTCAAGTCCATGAAAATGTTGAAGACGGCTACACTACTTGTGTCTGCTACTAAGTACTTAGGTCCTTGATCTTGGCATCCATGAAAATGTTGTAGGTTCCTGAGTGTGGGCTCTTGAAGACGACCGACATGGAGATAAGAAACATAACTTGCATTTGTACAGTGAAGTTAAGAAAATGCAACAACACATGTGTTTTTCTTGGAAGCATACACCATTTCAACTGTAGCACCATGATGTTGATATTTTGTATTCTAAAACCATTTGCATTTTGTTAGATGGTATATTGATTTCAATTGAGATAGTATATTGAAACCATTAGTATATTGATATACAAAAAGCATTTTTATTTTGTTAAATGATATATTGATTTCAAATCGTATTTAATTGATGTAGGGATAAGATTTGCAACCTAAAGGGACCAAAAAAGAAAACAACAGCTACAAAGAAAAAGATAGACGTAGGTTATTGTATCAATGAAAACATACATGCCATGTCATTGTCAATCCTAAAGGCCATCTGCAGTTGCGAGGGTCGGGAGGGGATATTGTTGAAGATTCGGGAATTTTGCTCCTTCCACAAATTTCAGATGGTGTATAAGCCTATGAGCATGCCTATGTATTTTCATATTAGCTTCAAATGCACCGCCCCCAACAACTCGACAATTCAGTGTTGAGTGTAAATGCTAGGATGAGCTGGACAGTGGAGCAGAGCGCACATGTGTAGCCAAACCTCTTTGAAGGCTTGGGTGCGAAGCAGGATACAAAACACGGTCACAAAATTAATGGATGAATAGCTAAAGTGCACACCACCCTCCATTGGTGTAAGAATCATAAATCCTAATAAAAGGCCAGGATGATCCCGGGCAATGGAGCAAAGCACACATCTGTAACCAAACCTCTTTCTAGAAAGAAAAAATAAGCCTCGAATGAGAAGCATGCTCCAAGACTTGGTCTGAAAATGAATGGATGTATAGTTAATGCGCCCACCAAACTTAGCCTCTAGCGGTGTTACTAGGATAGTACTAGCAACCAAATAAACATGGCGCGGGGGTCAAAACTCTCGAGCCAGAGAGCATTGAAGATAAACTCTGGGGTTGGATTGATGCAATCCCATTATGACATAAGAATGGGAGGCATATGGAAACACATCATCACCAAATATCATATTGGTTGTACCAGAGTCAAATGAAGCTGTATTTGCTAGGAGGGAATGCAGGGGCAACACTAATGCACTCGCAAAAGAACGGACATGAGAAGGTGGAGATCCGCCAAGAGCACTCCCGAGCAAGAGAGTGACATGCAAAAATTGAAAATGTGGTGAGATGAGTTTCACATTGTAAAAACATGATTTCATCTATCAGCGACCTTTATAATTGGATGTTGGTTCTTTTGTGTGTGTGAAAACTGCCTTCTTCTGTTTGTTCCATTGTCGAGACTTTTTCACCAACGGCCAATGACAAAAAGGGGTCGCAACTAAAAATCGACTCCTCTTGCACCCCTCATTCGCCGCCCCTTCTCTCATGCTCCTTCGTCCAGATTCTAGATTGTGCGGGTTTTCACATGTATAGGAAAACATGCGACAAATCAAGATGTATTTGCGCGCTAGAACAAAATCGCGCTACATCTGTTTGCACATATACCGTGGTGCTACCCCCCTCACAAGTGACCACAGCGGATCCTCCTTCCATTCCCCACTACACCTTTGCCCCCATTAGGAGTTCAAATTCTCCAAACTATCCACAACCAAAAATCCAGACCTGGCAGAAGAAACAAAATGGAACCAACCAAAAAAACTCACCACAGAAGAAAAGCACCAGAGACCCCCCCCTCCTGGCCCCCGCGTCGCTCCGCTTCGGGCAACACGGGAGGCGACGAAAACCATAGCCGCCGGCCCCCTTCCCCCCTTCTCCCCCTTGTCACCGCCCAAGGAGGCCTTGGACAAAGCCCGCGTGCTCTCCCAGGACGGCGGTGGCGAGGATCTGGCTGCTTCGCTACTTGCGGAGGGCTTAGGGCGCCGAGGCAGCGACCTCGGGTGGTGCGGCGGTGCCATTTCTGCGGAGAGCGGCGTCGTGGGTGTTGTCCTCCCGTCTCCTTGGTCGCGAGGGCGGCGAGTGACGGCGGGCGCTGTCGCCGGTTGCAGCGGTGCCGCGGCCTCCTTGATCGCGTACGGATCTGAAGGTTGCTTCCACTGGCCCATGCAGCGCTCCTCCTTGTCAGATCTGGTCGCCAGCGGCCTCTGGACGCCGGATCCGTCGAAGGTAGGGATGCCTGGAGCTGCAGAACAGGACTGGGAGAAATCCTTGGCTGATTCTCCGGCCACAGCGACACATGCAGTCTATGTAGCAGTGATGTCCCGCTTCCTTAGTTGATCTATTCATAGCCCGATCTTTGTTTGCTTGCTCGCCGGTTTTGGTGCCATAGTTCTTGGGCAGGGACGGGATAGGATTCCTATCTTTTGCTAGGAACAACTTGATGCGGTGGCTTGGGCACGGAGCCGACTCCTACGGGCTTGATCTGCTTCCAGCAAGGTTGATCCATCTTTCTCGTTGTTCGTTTGTTTAGTGGCAGCGCCCTTGTGCAGTTTTTCCTCTTGATCGTTTGTAGCAATGAGTGACGGTGTGGCAATTCGTCTGGTTATCCTCGTGCAGAGGCGTGTTGGGTTGAGAATCTCCCATGGTGCCCAAAATCGTGTCCAATCCTTGCTCTAGGGTGAGATTTTCCATCTTCCAGCAGTCCGGCGCCTTTCGAGCCAAGGTGAGGGGCAGGGGTCCCCTTTGGATTTGGAGAGGAGCGGATCAACCAAGGTGTCCACCTTTTGATGTAGATGAGGGCGCGGCCTTCGCTGGACTTTGTCTCCGTATGAAGAACCTCCTCGTTTGCTCTACTTGATCTACTTCACTTGGAGGACTCCATCGACTACTAGCTAGTGCTTAGTCTGCTTATATTTATAGGGCTTGTAGTCTTTGGTGCTTGTAAGCTGCTTTGGCAACACTATGTATCTTTTGTTTTTCTTTCTTGCTCTTGTTACCACCTGTTCGCAATTGTTAAGTGGTTGTAGCGATGGCCGTGTGTAATCCATGGCCGGTTGATGGCTTTGTTTATTAAAAGCCGGGCTCTTCTTGAACCTTCGCTCTAAAAAAACATCAAAAAGCAAACAATTAGCCCGCACTCAGGCCGGTGCAAAGAAAATGATAATCCGACCCGATCGCCCCTCTGCCCACTAGTAGCAGGGCCTTGTGTCCCAAGTGGGCCGGTCTGTCTCCCATGTTCTACTCTTCCCCGCTGGAGACTGCTTCTTCACTTCACAGGTTTTGTCGCCGCTCATGGAGACGGTGGATGGAGGACGCGGTCGCCGGAGGGGACCAACAAGGATTT
>NC_041385.1:789801356-789814365 GCF_002162155.2 Triticum dicoccoides | reverse complement strand
CTGAAATGTAATGAATGTGCTCCGGTTTATTATATGAAAATCATTCGGGTTGCATGTAATTCGTCCAGTTTGTTTAAAGAGTGTTTGAAATGTATGCGGGTAGCGTTGGATGTAATGCACCTACCAACCTTCCTTGGCGTGACAAGATCGTCCCTTATAAACAGCACACTCCTCTAGGTCGTCTACTTGTAGCCTTTGATTATGTTACCAAGATAGTACAAACAACCAAACAAACATGATGGGAATCGAGGCGCCCTAGCCAGAGAGCACCGAAGACAAAACAATGTGTTTGAGTCAATCAATCCTTTACAGAAATAAGAATAGAAGGCATATGGAAACACATGATCTCCATAAATCATACGAGACATGGCAAGAGCCATCAGGTCCGTATTTGTTAGGAGGGAATGAAGACCAGAAGAAGCAGAACCGCCGAGAGCGGTACGTAGCCAGAGAGCTCCATTCCAATTCGCGGCACGGCAGAAAGACCGTGCGTGTAATCAAACGGTTACTCGCTGGCTATAACGAACAGCATTGCTTATACTTGTTCAAGTACTATGGTGCTACCATCGAGTGTAAGAACAGTGGCATGCACGTTAAGTGGATAGCCACCCACTGCCTAACAACATCTCATCCGCCCCCCACAACCCCAAGTGACCAGACCAGAAATCCAAGACCGCACAAGATCCGCATCCTCCGTACACCTTCCATACCTTTGCCCCCTCCCGTATCAAATTCTCCAAACCATCCGCAGCAGAAATGCAGAAGAAACAAAACGGAACCAACAAAAATAGACCCAGGGGACAAAGCCCACCACAGAAGAAAAGCACCAAAAGCCCAAACAAAGCAATTAGCCCTCACTCACGCCGGCGCAGAGGAAATTATAATCTGCTATTCCAATCCGATCGCCCCCCTGTTTTCCCACTAGTCACACCCCACTAAGCTAACCGAGTAGTACTGTACTAGCTTGGAGTAGTAGTGTTCGCTCGTCCACCAGCGAATCAAGTAAAGTCACTCGCCCCCTCCCAACCGCCGCTCCCCTCCCCCCACCAGCAGCTCGTGCTCTTCGATTCACCTCGACTCACCGTGGTTTACCTCTCACTTTCTCCCACCTTCCACACCCACCGCACCGCTTCCTCCCCGCCACCCCCTCCTTAAGCAAGCCACCAACCGCGGCCGCGAAGCAGGGGACTTGGACCACCACATAGCAACAGCTCACCCACTGACCCGCTCGGTAGTCAAGCAATGTCCCTCCTCTCCTCGAAGAGGGTGGTGGCGGGTCGGGATGCGTGAGGTTCCTTTCTCCTTTATTTAAGGAAATTATCTATAGCGGGGGTTCAAAGAATGCGCTACTGCTATATCAGTTATAGCGCTTGTTCTGAAAGCACGCTACTGCTACGCCTGTCTTCTTTATTTTTATTTTTATTATCTTTTCAATCACATTTTCTTTTTTCATTTCCCTTTTTTCTATTTCTTTCATTCTCATTACTTTTCTATATGTTTTTAATTTTTTTTTATTTTCATTAGCAGTAGCGCTTTTCCCAGAAAACGCGCTGCTACAACCAACTTAGCAGCAGCGCGCTTTACCTAAGCTCGCTACTACTATTCCTAGCCTACCGAGAATAGTGTGGGAATTGTAGTAGTACCGCTTCTTCCTACAGACGCGCTACTGCTATAACCTTAGTTGTAGCGCGTTTTGTGACTAGGCGCTACCGGTAAATAGTAGTAGCGCCTTTTTTTGACCGGCACTACCGGTAAGCTTCAGTGTGTAAGGTTTTCCATTATGAAATAAGAATGGGAGGCATACAGAAACACATCATCTCCCGAAATCATATGGGGCATAACGGGGATCGACAACCATGTATTAACTCGGAGAGAAGGTAGGGGCAACACAAATGCACAAGCAAAGGAACAAACATAAGAAGGTGGAGATCCACCGAGAATACTCCTGAGGAAGAGAGCGACATGCATACATTGAAAAAGGAGGGGGCGAGATGAATTTCTCTTTGTAAAAAACTGGATTTCATCAGTGAACACCATTTATAATTCATGTTTTTTAATGTGTTCTTCTCTTTGTACCTTTGTCAGCACTTTTTCACCAATGACCGATGACATAAGGGCTCAGGGTCGTCTATCTTGGAATCCCCGAACATGATGTACTTTGATGAGTGTGGGCTTTTGAAGACGTTTTGCTTGAAGACAAGAAATATATCCTACGAGTGTGTGGCAAAGTTGAGAAAAATGCAACAACACACATGTTTTTCCCCTTGGATGCATAAACCATTTGGATTGAAGCACCGTGATGGTGACATTTTCTATTTTATTAGATGGTATACTAATTTCAAATTGGATTTAATTAATGCAGGGATAAGATTTACAACCTAGTAAGGATCCAAAAGGAAAACATATGCTATAAAGAAGAAAGATGACAGTAGGCTATCTTGTCAGTGCAAACATGCATGACATGTAATTTTCAATCTTGAAGGCCATCTGAAACTGCAAGGGTCAGGAGGTGATGTTGTCAAAGATTAGAGAATTTTGCTCCTTCCACAAATTTCAAATGATGTATGAGGCTATAATGTTGACCATGTATTTGCCTTTTCATACAGGCTCCCGAACGCACCCTATCCCACCAGCTCATCAAATCGGTGTTTAGTGTAGAGGCTAGGGCTAGCACAGAGAATGGAGCAAAACACACACGTGTACCAAACATCTTTGTAGAAAGGAATATTAAGGCTCGGGTGCGAAGCAGGCTCCAGGACTTGGTCAAAACATTAATCGATGGATAGGTAATGCACTCACTAAACTTGCTTGGTGTAATGATGATTGGCCCTTATAAAAGACACACTCCTCTCAATGGTCTCCTTGTAGCCCCTAAATGCGTTATCACGATAGTAATACAAGCCAAACAAACACGTTGGGGTAAAGGCTCCCGAGCCAGACAACACCGAAGATAAACAATGGGGTTTGGTCAATGCAATCCGATATGAAATACGAATGGGAGATATATGGAAACAAGGTCGATGGCTGGAAGCAAGCAAATTGTATTCGCTACGGGGGGATGTAAGGGCAAAACTAATGTACATGCAAAGGAGCGAACATGAGAAGACCGAAATCCGCCGAGAGTACTCCAAAGTGAAAGAGCGACATGCGGATATTGAAAAGGGGCTGAGATGAATATCACTTTGTAAAAACCGCATTGCACTTCCTGTGAACCGTTATATTGGATCTTGGTTCTTTTTTAGAACTACGTCTTCTTCTCTCGTCACCATTGTCGATTCTTTTTCCACCAATGGTCAACCATCAAAACCCTAATCCTCCTCCTTCGCTACTCCTCCACCCGATTTCTACATTCTGTGATTGTGTCACATTAAGAAAAAAACCTACGACAAATCAAGAAGTTTTTCGCAGGCCGCACCAAAGGCGCACCGGTTCTTGGTCTAAATATTGTGGTGCTACAATGGAATGTAAAAACAATGGCATGCATGCCAAGTCGACATTCACACACCACCAAACATCTCATCCACCCACTCACAACTCTAAGTGACCACAAATCCATCGATCACATGAGATCCTCCTTCATAGTCTCCCCTACACCTTTGCCCCCATCCGAAATTCAAATTCTCCAAACCATCTGCACCCCAAAGCCCATATCAATCAGAAGAAACAAAACGAGACCAACCAAAAACCTAGGGGGCAAACCCACCGTTGAAGATAAACACAAAAAGAGAAAACAATTAGCCCACACTAACGCCCATGCAAAGCAAATGATAATCCGATCCGATCACCCATTTGCCCACTAGTCGGCCCTCACTAAGCTAAGCCACATCACACTAGAGAGTGGTACCGTTCACTTGTCCACCAGCGAGTAAAGTCTTGAGTGCGAAGTAGGCTCAAGACTTGGTCACAAAATTAATGGATGGATAGCTAATGAACTTACCAACCTTCCTTGGTGTAAGCATGACCGATCCATATGAAAGGCACACTCCTCTCGGGTGTCTTACCTTGTAGCATATAAGTAAGTTACCAAGATAGTACTAGCAGCCAAACAAACAAAATGAGGATCGAGGCGCTCGAGCCAGAGAGCACTAGAGTTTAAAAAATGGGGTTGAGTCAATCAACCCGTTATGACATAAGAATGAGAGGCATATGGGAACACATCAACTTCAAAAATCATGTGAGGCATAGCAGTAGGCAAAGGGCAAGTATTTGCCAGGAGGGAAGCACGGGCGATACTAATGTACTTGCGAAGGAACTAAAATGGGAAAATGGAGATCTACCAAGAGAACTCCTGAGAGAAAGAGTGGCATGCAAAAATTGAAAAGGAGGTGATATGCACTTCAATTTGTAAAGACAAAATTGCACTTTCGGTCGAATCTTGGTTCTATTTTTTTTAAAATAGCCTTCTTCTCCATGTGGCATTATCGATACTTTTTCACCAAATGGCTAATGGCATAAAGGCGAGCAACATTACATGTCTGAACCCCAGTCAACCCTTGGATGTACATGCCAGAAAGGCTAAAGCCTCGCCGCTCATCCCCCTCCTTCACCGACCCTTCGTCTAAATTATAAATTCTATGTTGGTCGCATGTTAAAAAACACAGAACAAATCAAGTGATTATTCGCGGGCTAGACCAAAGGAGTACTGCTTCTTCGTCTAAATACTATGGTGCTACCATGGAATGCAAGAACATTAGCATGCACATTAAGTCGACAACCACACGCCACCTAACATCATCCACCCCTCACAGATCAAATGGCCACAAAATCTATTGACCACACGAGACCCTCCTTCCTATCCCCCCTACACCTTTGCCTCCATTAGGAATTCAGATACTCCAAACCATCCGCAACCAAAAACCCAGATGAGGTAGAAGAAACAAAACAGAACCAACCAAAACCAGGTGACAAAATCCCACCATGGAAGAAAAACACCAATAGCGCAAACAATTATCTCGCACTAATGCCGGTGTAGAGCAAGTGATAATCCGATCCTCGCCCCCCTTTGCCGACTAGTCACGCCCCACTAAGTTAGTTGTACTAGCTGGAAGAGTAGTACCGTTCACTCGTCCACCAGCGAGTAAAGTTGCTCACCCCCTCCCCGACCGCCGCTCCCCTCCCACCACCAGCATAGTCGTGTTCTCCTATTCACCTCGCTGAGGTTTACCTCTCACTTTCTCTCACCTTCCTCGCCCACCGCACCGTGCCACATTGTGTCCGCCCTCTCTCCATTCCCAAGCACACGAGGAAGAAGGCCGGAGACCAGCATCATCCTAAGCTTTGAGCGCCTTCAAGGCAAGGGATCCCGACAGTGAGTCCTGCATCATCATGAGCACGTAATAGTTCTTGTCAACACTAATGTGGTTGACCCCCCCCCCTCGTTGTCTTGGGCTATTGCCAAAGAAGGCTTGCCCTTCGAGATGAGGCTACTCGAGCCTAGCGCCTTGAACTGCTCCACCACCTGTGTCTGCAGCTGATTGCACAGGTCTCGCATCACTTGACATGATGTAGGTTTCTAAGTGTGGACTCTTGAATACGTCTGGCATGGAGATGACAAACATAACAATAGTGTTGTGAAGTTGAGAAAATGCAAGAACACATGTTTTTTCCTTGCACGCAAAAATCATTGAATCGGACCACTCGTGATGCTGGGAGTTTCTATTTTCTTAGATAATATATTGATTTCAAATTGGAGTTAATTGACGCGGGCATAAGATTTGCAACCAAGCAAGGACCGAAAAAGAAAACAAAAACTACAAAGAAAAAAGACAACATTAGACTATTTTATCAATGCAAACGGTCACGTCATGTCATTTCAATCTTGGAGGCCATCTTCAGCTGCGAGGGCTGGGAGGTGTTGTCGCGGAAGATTTGAGCATTTTGCCGCTTCCACAAATTTCAGACAATATATGTGGCTATAACATTGAGCATGTCTCTGCAGTTTTCATACACACTGTCTCCCACCATCTCAGCAAATTAGTGTTGAGTGTAAAGGCTAGGGAAAGCCCGGACAATGGAGCAGAGCACACATGTGTAGCAAATCCCTTTGCAAAAAGAAAATCATGTCTCAAGTGCAAAGTAGGCTGCAAGACTTGGTCATAGAATTAATGGATGGATAGCTAATGCACTTACCAACCTTCCTTTGTGTAAGCAAGATGGGCCCTTATAAACGACACACTCCTCTGGGCCGTCTACTTGTAACCTCTGACTATGTTACCAAGGTAGTACAAACAACAAAACAAACATGGTGAAAGTCGAGGCTCCTGAACCAGACAGTATTGAACACAAAACAATAGGGGTTTAGACAGTCCATCCTTTATGGAATATAAGAATGAGAGGCATATGAGAATGAATGATCTCCAGGAGTCATACAAGGCATAGCAAGAGCCAACAGAGCCGTATTCGTTAGGAGGGAATGAGCACCACAAGATGAAGAACCCCCAAGAGTAGTCTGTGGCGAGAGAGCGACAACCGTGCGACAAGTAGAGCCGTTATTCATGGGCTAAAACAAGGGCTAGAAGAAACTGCACTGCTTACACTTGTCCAAGTACGGCGGTGCTACCATGGAATGTAATAACAGTGGCATGCATGTTAAGTCGATAGCCACACGCCACCTAACATCGCATGAATCCCTCACAACCCCAAGTGACCAGACCACAAACCCATCGACCACACGAGATCCACATCCTCCCTACACCTTCCATACCTTTTCCCCCTCCCGGATTCAAATTCTCCAATCCATCCACAGCAGAAACCCAGAAGAAACAAAACGGATCCAATCAAAACAGACCTAGGGGACAAAAACCCACCACAGAAGAAAAGCACCAAAAGCCCAAACAAAGCAATTAGCCCGCACTCACGCCGACGCAAAGCAAATGATAATCCGATATTCCGATCCGCCCGCCCCTGTTTGCCCACTAGTCACACCCCACTAAGCTAACCTAGTAATGTACTAGCTTGGAGTAGTCATGTTCGCTCATCCACTAGCGAAGCGAGTAAAGTCGCTCGCCCCCTCCCAACCGCTGCTCCCCCCCCCCACCTGCAGCTCGTGCTCTCCAATTCACCTCGCCTCGTCGCGGTTTACCTCTCACTTTCTCCCTCCTTCCTCTCCCACCGCACCGCATCCTCCCCATCGTCCCCTCCTTAAGCAAGCCACCGACGGCGGCCGCGGAGCTGTGAACCCAGACCACCACCTAGCAGTAGCCCACCCACTGACCCGCTCGGCAGTCAGGCAATGTCCCTCCTCTCCTCGGCAAGGGTGGCGGCGGTATGGGATGCATGAGGTTCCTTTCTCCTTTATTTAAGAAAATTATCTATAGCGAGGGTTCAAAGAACGCGCTACTGCTACATTAGCTATAGTGCTTGTTCTGAAAGCACGCTACTGCTACTCCTGTCTCCTTTATTTTTATTTTTATTTTATTTTCCTTCACATTTTCTTTTTTCCTTTCCTCCTTTTCTATTTCTTTCATTTTCATTTACTTTTCTATATGTTTTTCATTTTATTTTATTTTCATTAGTAGTAGTGCTTTTCCCAGAAAACACGCTGCTACAACCAACTTAGCAGCAGGGCGCTTTACCTAATCTCGCTACTACTATTCCTAGCCTGCCGAGAACAGTGCGGGAAATGTAGTAGTAGCGCTTCTTCCTGCAGACACGCTACTACTATAACCTTAGCTGTAGCACGTTTTGTGACCATGCGCTACAAGTAAAATAGCAATAGCGCCTTTTTTTACCGACGCTACTCGTTAGCTTCTGTGTGTAAGGTTTTCCCCAGTAGTGATGGGGTTGGATTGATGCATGCCGTTATGAAATAAGAATGGGAGGCATACAGAAACACACCATCTCCCGAAATCATATGGGGCATAGCGGGGATCGACAACCATGTATTAACTCGGAGCGAACGTAGGGGCAACACAAATGCATAAGCAAAGGAACAAACATAAGAAGGTGGAGATCCACCAAGAGTATTCCTGGGAAGAGAGCGACATGCATAGATTGAAAAAGGAGGGGGCGAGATGAATTTCTCTTTGTAAAAAACTGGATTTCATCTGTGAACACCATTTATAATTGATGTTTTTTTAAATGTGTTCTTCTCTTTGTACCTTTGTCGGCACTTTTTCACCAATGACCGATGACATAAGGGCTCAGGGTCGTCTATCTTGGAATCCCCGAACATGATGTACTTTGATGAGTGTGGGCTTTTGAAGACGTTTTGCTTGAAGACAAGAAATATATCCTACGAGTGTGTGGCAAAGTTGAGAAAAATGCAACAACACACATGTTTTTCCCCTTGGATGCATAAACCATTTGGATTGAAGCACCGTGATGGTGACATTTTCTATTTTATTAGATGGTATACTAATTTCAAATTGGATTTAATTAATGCAGGGATAAGATTTACAACCTAGTTAGGATCCAAAAGGAAAACATACGCTATAAAGAAGAAAGATGACAATAGGCTATCTTGTCAGTGCAAACATGCATGACATGTAATTTTCAATCTTGAAGGCCATCTGAAACTGTGAGGCTCAGGAGGTGATGTTGTAAAAGATTATAGCATTTTTCTCCTTCCACAAATTTCAAATGATGTATGAGGCTATAATGTTGAGCATGTATTTGCCTTTTCATACAGGCTCCCGAACGCACCCTATCCCACCAGCTCATCAAATCGGTGTTTAGTGTAAAGGCTAGGGCTAGCCCAGAGAATGGAGCAAAACACACACGTGTACCAAACATCTTTGTAGAAAGGAATATTAAGGCTCGGGTGCGAAGAAGGCTCCAGGATTTGGTCAAAACATTAATCGCTGGATAGGTAATGCACTCGCTAAACTTGCTTGGTGTAATGATGATTGGCCCTTATAAAAGACACACTCGTCTCAATGGTCTCCTTGTAGCCCCTAAATGCGTTATCACGATAGTAATACAAGCCAAACAAACACGTTGGGGTCAAGGCTCCCGAGCCAGACAACACCGAAGATAAACAATGGGGTTTGGTCAATGCAATCCGATATGAAATACGAATGGGAGATACGGTCGATGGCTGGAAGCAAGGAAATTGTATTTGCTACGGGGGTATGTAAGGGCAACACTAATGTACATGCAAAGGAGCGAACATGAGAAGACCGAGATCCGCCGAGAGTACTCCAAAGTGAAAGAGCGACATGCGGATATTGAAAAGGGGCTGAGATGAATATCAGTTTGTAAAAACCGCATTGCACTTCCGGTGAACCGTTATATTGGATCTTGGTTCTTTTTTAGAACTACGTCTTCTTCTCTCGTCACCATTGTCGATACTTTTTCCACCAACGGTCAACCATCAAAACCCTAATCCTCCTCCTTCGCTACTCCTCCACCCGATTTCTACATTCTGTGATTGTGTCACGTTAAGAAAAAAACCTACGACAAATCAAGCAGTTTTTCGCAGGCCGCACCAAAGGCGCACTGGTTCTTGGTCTAAATACTGTGGTGCTACAATGGAATGTAAAAATAATGGCATGCATGCCAAGTCGACATTCACACACCACCAAACATCGCATCCACCCCCTCAGAAATTGAAGTGACCACAAATCCATCGATCACACGAGATCCTCCTTCATAGTCTCCCCTACACCTTTGCCCCCATCCGAAATTCAAATTCTCCAAACCATCTGCACCCCAAAGCCCATATCAATCAGAAGAAACAAAACGAGACCAACCAAAAACCTAGGGGGCAAACCCACCGTTGAAGAAAAACACAAAAAGAGCAAACAATTAGCCCACACTAACGCCCATACAAAGCAAATTATAATCCGATCCCATCACCCATTTTCCCACTAGTCGGGCCTCACTAAGCTAAGCCACATCACAGTAGAGAGTAGTACCGTTCACTTGTCCACCAGCGAGTAAAGTCTTTAGTGCGAAGTAGGCTCAAGACTTGGTCACAAAATTAATGGATGGATAGCTAATGAACTTACCAACCTTCCTTGGTGTAAGCATGACCAATCCATATGAAAGGGACACTCCTCTCGGGTGTCTTACCATGTAGCATATAAGTAAGTTACCAAGATAGTACTAGCAGCCAAACAAACGCAATGAGGATCGAGGCGCTCGAGCCAGAGAGCACTAGAGTTTAAAAAATGGGGTTGAGTCAATCAACCCGTTATGACATAAGAATGAGAGGCATATGGGAACACATCAAGTTCAAAAATCATGTGAGGCATAGCATCAGGCAAAGGGCAAGTATTTGCCAGGAGGGAAAGCATAGGCGATACTAATGTACTTGCGAAGAAACTAAAATGGGAAAATGGAGATCTACCAAGAGAACTCCTGAGAGAAAGAGTGGCATGCAAAAATTGAAAAGGAGGTGATATGCACTTCAATTTGTAAAAACAAAATTGCACTTTCGGTCGAATCTTGGTTCTTTTTTAAAAAAATAGCCTTCTTCTCCATGTGGCATTATAGATACTTTTTCACCAAATGGCTAATGGCATAAAGGCGAGCAACATTACCTGTCTGAACCCGAGTCAACCCATGGATGTACATGCCAGAAAGGCCAAAGCCTCGCCGCTCATCCCCCTCCTTCACCGACCCTTCGTCTAAATTATAAATTCTATGTTGGTCGCATGTTAAAAAACACAGAACAAATCAAGCGATTATTCGCGGGCTAGACCAAAGGAGTACTGCTTCTTCGTCTAAATACTATGGTGCTACCATGGAATGCAAGAACATTAGCATGCACATTAAGTCGACAACCACACGCCACCTAACATCATCCACCCCTCACAGATCAAATGGCCACAAAATCTATTGACCACACGAGACCCTCCTTCCTATCCCCCCTACACCTTTGCCTCCATTAGGAATTCAAATACTCCAAACCATCCGCAACCAAAAACCCAGATGAGGTAGAAGAAACAAAACAGAACCAACCAAAACCAGGTGACAAAATCCCACCATGGAAGAAAAACACCAATAGCGCAAACAATTATCTCGCACTAATGCCGGTGTAGAGCAAGTGATAATCCGATCCTCGCCCCCCTTTGCCGACTAGTCACGCCCCACTAAGTTAGCTGTACTAGCTGGAAGAGTAGTACCGTTCACTCGTCCACCAGCGAGTAAAGTTGCTCACCCCCTCCCCGACCGCCGCTCCCCTCCCACCACCAGCATAGTCGTGTTCTCCTATTCACCTCGCTGAGGTTTACCTCTCACCTTCCTCGCCCACCGCACGGTGCCACATTGTGTCCGCCCTCTCTCCATTCCCAAGCACACGAGGAAGAAGGCCGGAGACCAGCATCATCCTAAGCTTTGAGCGCCTTCAAGGCTAGGGATCCCGACAGTGAGGCCTGCATCATCATGAGCACGTAATAGTTATTGTCAACACTAATGTGGTTGACCCCCCCCCCCTCGTTGTCTTGGGCTATTGCCAAAGAAGGCTTGCCCTTCGAGATGAGGCTACTCGAGCCTAGCGCCTTGAACTGCTCCACCACCTGTGTCTGCAGCTGATTGCACAGGTCTCGCATCACTTGACATGATGTAGGTTTCTAAGTGTGGACTCTTGAATACGTCTGGCATGGAGATGACAAACATAACAATAGTGTTGTGAAGTTGAGAAAATGCAAGAACACATGTTTTTTCCTTGCACGCAAAAATCATTGAATCGGACCACTCGTGATGCTGGGAGTTTCTATTTTCTTAGATAATATATTGATTTCAAATTGGAGTTAATTGACGCGGGCATAAGATTTGCAACCAAGCAAGGACCGAAAAAGAAAACAAAAACTACAAAGAAAAAAGACAACATTAGACTATTTTATCAATGCAAACGGTCACGTCATGTCATTTCAATCTTGGAGGCCATCTTCAGCTGCGAGGGCTGGGAGGTGTTGTCGCGGAAGATTTGAGCATTTTGCCGCTTCCACAAATTTCAGACAATATATGTGGCTATAACATTGAGCATGTCTCTGCAATTTTCATACACACTGTCTCCCACCATCTCAGCAAATTAGTGTTGAGTGTAAAGGCTAGGGAAAGCCCGGACAATGGAGCAGAGCACACATGTGTAGCAAATCCCTTTGCAAAATGAAAATCATGTCTCAAGTGCAAAGTAGGCTGCAAGACTTGGTCACAGAATTAATGGATGGATAGCTAATGCACTTACCAACCTTCCTTTGTGTAAGCAAGATGGGCCCTTATAAACGACACACTCCTCCGGGCCGTCTACTTGTAGCCTCTGACTATGTTACCAAGGTAGTACAAACAACCAAACAAACATGGTGGAAGTCGAGGCTCCTGAACCAGACAGTATTGAAGACAAAACAATAGGGGTTTAGACAGTCCATCCTTTATGGAATATAAGAATGAGAGGTATATGAGAACGCATGATCTCCAGGAGTCATACAAGGCATAGCAAGAGCCAACAGAGCCGTATTCATGAGGAGGGAATGAGCACCACAAGATGAAGATCCCCCAAGAGTACTCTGTGTCGAGAGAGCGACAACCGTGCGACAAGTCGAGTCGTTATTCACGGGCTAGAACAAGGGCTAGAAGAAACTGCACTGCTTACACTTGTCCAAGTACGGCGGTGCTACCACGAAATGTAATAACAGTGGCATGCACGTTAAGTCGATAGCCACACACCACCTAACATCTCATCCATCCCTCACAACCCCAAGTGACCAGACAACAAACCCATCGACCACACGAGATCCACATCCTCCCTACACCTTCCATACCTTTGCCCCCTCCGGGATTCAAATTCTCCAATCCATCCACAGCAGAAACCCAGAAGAAACAAAACGGATCCAATCAAAACAGACCTAGGGGACAAAAACCCACCACAGAAGAAAAGCACCAAAAGCCCAAACAAAGCAATTAGCCCGCACTCACGCCGACGCAAAGCAAATGATAATCCAATATACCGATCCGCCCGCCCCTGTTTGCCCACTAGTCACACCCCACTAAGCTAACCTAGTAATGTACTAGCTTGGAGTAGTAGTGTTCGCTCGTCCACCAGCGAAGCGAGTAAAGTCGCTCG
>NC_041385.1:789745992-789801055 GCF_002162155.2 Triticum dicoccoides | reverse complement strand
TCTCCAATTCACCTCGCCTTGTCGCGGTTTACCTCTCACTTTCTCCCACCTTCCTCGCCCACCGCACCGCGTCCTCCCCATCGCCCCCTCCTTAAGCAAGCCACCGACGGCGGCCGCAGAGCCGTGAACCCAGACCACCACCTAGCAGCAGCCCACCCACTGACCCGCTCGGCAGTCAGGCAATGTCCCTCCTCTCCTCGGCAAGGGTGGCAGTGGTATGGGATGCATGAGGTTCCTTTCTCCTTTATTTAAGAAAATTATCTATAGCGGGGGTTCAAAGAACGCGCTACTGCTACATTAGCTATAGCGCTTGTTCTGAAAGCACGCTACTGCTACTCCTGTCTCCTTTATTTTTATTTTTATTTTATTTTCCTTCACATTTTCTTTTTTCCTTTCTCCCTTTACTATTTCTTTCATTTTCATTTACTTTTCTATATGTTTTTCATTTTATTTTATTTTCATTACTAGTAGCGCTTTTCTCAGAAAACACGCTGTTACAACCAACTTAGCAGCAGCGCGCTTTACGTAATCTCGCTACTACTATTCCTAGCCTGCCAAGAACAGTGCAGGAAATGTAGTAGTAGCGCTTCTTCCTGCAGAAACTCTACTACTATAACATTAGCTGTAGCGTGTATTGTGATCATGCGCTACAGGTAAAATAGCAATAGCGCCTCTTTTTTTGACCCACGCTCCTCGTAAGCTTCTGTGTGTAAGGTTTTCCCTAATAGTGATGGGGTTGGATTGATGCATGGCGTTAAGAAATAAGAATGGGAGGCATATAGAAACACACCATCTCCCGAAATCATATGGGGCATAGCGGGGATCGACAACCATGTTTTAACTCGGAGCGAACGTAGGGGCAACACAAATGCATAAGCAAAGGCACAAACATAAGAAGGTGGAGATCCACCGAGAGTATTCCTGAGGAAGAGAGCGACATGCATACATTGAAAAAGGAGGGGGCGAGATGAATTTTCTCTTTGTAAAAAACTGGATTTCATCAGTGAACACCATTTATAATTGATGTTTTTTAAATGTGTTCTTCTCTTTGTACCTTTGTCGGCACTTTTTCACCAATGACCGATGACATAAGGGCGCAGGGTCGTCTATCTTGGAATCTCCGAACATGATATACTTTGATGAGTGTGGGCTTTTGAAGACGTTTTTCTTGAAGACAAGAAATATATCCTACGAGTGTGTGGCAAAGTTGAGAAAAATGCAACAACACACATGTTTTTCCCCTTGGATGCATAAGCCATTTGGATTGAAGCACCGTGATGGTGACATTTTCTATTTTATTAGATGGTATACTAATTTCAAATTGGATTTAATTAATGCAGGGATAAGATTTACAACCTAGTAAGGATCCCAAAGGAAAACATACGCTATAAAGAAGAAAGATGACAGTAGGCTATCTTGTCAGTGCAAACATGCATGACATGTAATTTTCAATCTTGAAGGCCATCTGAAACTGCGAGGGTCAGGAGGTGATGTTGTCAAAAATTAGAGCATTTTGCTCCTTCCACAAATTTCAAATGATGTATGAGGCTATAATGTTGAGCATGTATTTGCCTTTTCATACAGGCTCCCGAACGCACCCTATCCCACCAGCTCATCAAATCGGTGTTTAGTGTAAAGGCTAGGGCTAGCCCAGAGAATGGAGAAAAAACACACGTGTACCAAACATCTTTGTAGAAAGGAATATTAAGGCTCGGGTGCGAAGCAGGCTCCAGGACTTGGTCAGAAAATTAATCGTTGGATAGGTAATGCACTCACTAAACTTGCTTGGTGTAATGATGATTGGCCCTTATAAACGACACACTCCTCTCAATGGTCTCCTTGTAGCCCCTAAATGTGTTATCACGATAGTAATACAAGCCAAACAAACACGTTGGGGTCAAGGCACCCGAGCCAGACAACACCGAAGATAAACAATGGGGTTTGGTCAATGCAATCCGATATGAAATACGAATGGGAGATATATGGAAACACGATCGATGGCTGGAAGCAAGGAAATTGTATTTGCTAGGGGGGGTGTAAGGGCAACACTAATGTACATGCAAAGGAGCGAACATGAGAAGACCGAGATCCGCCGAGAGTACTCCAAAGTGAAAGAGCGACATGCGGATATTGAAAAGGGGCTGAGATGAATATCACTTTGTAAAAACCGCATTGCACTTCCGGTGAACCGTTATATTGGATCTTGGTTCTTTTTTAGAACTACGTCTTCTTCTCTCGTCACCATTGTCGATACTTTTTCCACCAACGGTCAACCATCAAAACCCTAATCCTCCTCCTTCGCTACTCCTCCACCCGATTTCTACATTATGTGATTGTGTCACGTTAAGAAAAAAACCTACGACAAATCAAGCAATTTTTCGCAGGCCGCAGCAAAGGCGCACTGGTTCTTGGTCTAAATATTGTGGTGCTAAAATGGAATGTAAAAACAATGGCATGCATGCCAAGTCGACATTCACACACCACCAAACATCTCATCCACCCCCTCACAACTCTAAGTGATCACAAATCCATCAATCACACGAGATCCTCCTTCATAGTCTCCCATACACCTTTGCCCCCATCCGAAATTCAAATTCTCCAAACCATCTGCACACCAAAGCCCATATCAATCAGAAGAAACAAAACCGCCGAGAGCGGTACGTAGCCAGAGAGCTCCATTCCAATTCGCGGCACGGCAGAAAGACCGTGCGTGTAATCAAACGGTTACTCGCTGGCTATAACGAACAGCATTGCTTATACTTGT
This sequence comes from Triticum dicoccoides, assembly GCF_002162155.2. Taxonomy (NCBI): domain Eukaryota; kingdom Viridiplantae; phylum Streptophyta; class Magnoliopsida; order Poales; family Poaceae; genus Triticum; species Triticum dicoccoides. The sequence goes on along the minus strand of NC_041385.1, from coordinate 789,798,291 downwards.
TCAAGTACTATGGTGCTACCATCGAGTGTAAGAACAGTGGCATGCACGTTAAGTGGATAGCCACCCACTGCCTAACAACATCTCATCCGCCCCCCACAACCCCAAGTGACCAGACCAGAAATCCAAGACCGCACAAGATCCGCATCCTCCGTACACCTTCCATACCTTTGCCCCCTCCCGTATCAAATTCTCCAAACCATCCGCAGCAGAAATGCAGAAGAAACAAAACGGAACCAACAAAAATAGACCCAGGGGACAAAGCCCACCACAGAAGAAAAGCACCAAAAGCCCAAACAAAGCAATTAGCCCTCACTCACGCCGGCGCAGAGGAAATTATAATCCGCTATTCCAATCCGATCGCCCCCCCTGTTTTCCCACTAGTCACACCCCACTAAGCTAACCGAGTAGTACTGTACTAGCTTGGAGTAGTAGTGTTCGCTCGTCCACCAGCGAATCGAGTAAAGTCACTCGCCCCCTCCCAACCGCCGCTCCCCTCCCCCCACCAGCAGCTCGTGCTCTTCGATTCACCTCGACTCGCCGTGGTTTACCTCTCACTTTCTCCCACCTTCCACACCCACCGCACCGCTTCCTCCCCGCCACCCCCTCCTTAAGCAAGCCACCGACCGCGGCCGCGAAGCAGGGGACTTGGACCACCACCTAGCAACAGCTCACCCACTGACCCGCTCGGTAGTCAGGCAATGTCCCTCCTCTCCTCGAAGAGGGTGGTGGCGGGCCTGGATGCGTGAGGTTCCTTTCTCCTTTATTTAAGGAAATTATCTATAGCGGGGGTTCAAAGAATGCGCTACTGCTATATCAGTTATAGCGCTTGTTCTGAAAGCACGCTACTGCTACGCCTGTCTTCTTTATTTTTATTTTTATTATCTTTTCAATCACATTTTCTTTTTTCATTTCCCTTTTTTCTATTTCTTTCATTCTCATTACTTTTCTATATGTTTTTAATTTTTTTTATTTTCATTAGCAGTAGCGCTTTTCCCAGAAAACGCGCTGCTACAACCAACTTAGCAGCAGCGCGCTTTACCTAAGCTCGCTACTACTATTCCTAGCCTACCGAGAATAGTGTGGGAATTGTAGTAGTACCGCTTCTTCCTACAGACGCGCTACTGCTATAACCTTAGTTGTAGCGCGTTTTGTGACTAGGCGCTACCGGTAAATAGTAGTAGCGCCTTTTTTTGACCGGCACTACCGGTAAGCTTCAGTGTGTAAGGTTTTCCATTATGAAATAAGAATGGGAGGCATACAGAAACACATCATCTCCCGAAATCATATGGGGCATAACGGGGATCGACAACCATGTATTAACTCGGAGAGAAGGTAGGGGCAACACAAATGCACAAGCAAAGGAACAAACATAAGAAGGTGGAGATCCATCGAGAATACTCCTGAGGAAGAGAGCGACATGCATACATTGAAAAAGGAGGGGGCGAGATGAATTTCTCTTTGTAAAAAACTGGATTTCATCAGTGAACACCATTTATAATTCATGTTTTTTAATGTGTTCTTCTCTTTGTACCTTTGGCGGCACTTTTTCACCAATGACCGATGACATAAGGGCTCAGGGTCGTCTATCTTGGAATCCCCGAACATGATGTACTTTGATGAGTGTGGGCTTTTGAAGACGTTTTGCTTGAAGACAAGAAATATATCCTACGGGTGTGTGGCAAAGTTGAGAAAAATGCAACAACACACATGTTTTTCCCCTTGGATGCATAAACCATTTGGATTGAAGCACCGTGATGGTGACATTTTCTATTTTATTAGATGGTATACTAATTTCAAATTGGATTTAATTAATGCAGCGATAAGATTTACAACCTAGTAAGGATCCAAAAGGAAAACATATGCTATAAAGTAGAAAGATGACAGTAGGCTATCTTGTCAGTGCAAACATGCATGACATGTAATTTTCAATCTTGAAGGCCATCAGAAACTGCAAGGGTCAGGAGGTGATGTTGTCAAAGATTAGAGAATTTTGCTCCTTCCACAAATTTCAAATGATGTATGAGGCTATAATGTTGACCATGTATTTGCCTTTTCATACAGGCTCCCGAACGCACCCTATCCCACCAGCTCATCAAATCGGTGTTTAGTGTAAAGGCTAGGGCTAGCACAGAGAATGGAGCAAAACACACACGTGTACCAAACATCGTTGTAGAAAGGAATATTAAGGCTCGGGTGCGAAGCAGGCTCCAGGACTTGGTCAAAACATTAATCGATGGATAGGTAATGCACTCACTAAACTTGCTTGGTGTAATGATGATTGGCCCTTATAAAAGACACACTCCTCTCAATGGTCTCCTTGTAGCCCCTAAATGCGTTATCACGATAGTAATACAAGCCAAACAAACACGTTGGGGTCAAGGCTCCCGAACCAGACAACACCGAAGATAAACAATGGGGTTTGGTCAATGCAATCCGATATGAAATACGAATGGGAGATATATGGAAACAAGGTCGATGGCTGGAAGCAAGCAAATTGTATTCGCTACGGGGGGATGTAAGGGCAAAACTAATGTACATGCAAAGGAGCGAACATGAGAAGACCGAGATCCGCCGAGAGTACTCCAAAGTGAAAGAGCGACATGCGGATATTGAAAAGGGGCTGAGATGAATATCACTTTGTAAAAACCGCATTGCACTTCCTGTGAACCGTTATATTGGATCTTGGTTCTTTTTTAGAACTACGTCTTCTTCTCTCGTCACCATTGTCGATTCTTTTTCCACCAATGGTCAACCATCAAAACCCTAATCCTCCTCCTTCGCTACTCCTCCACCCGATTTCTACATTCTGTGATTGTGTCACATTAAGAAAAAAACCTACGACAAATCAAGAAGTTTTTCGCAGGCCGCACCAAAGGCGCACCGGTTCTTGGTCTAAATATTGTGGTGCTACAATGGAATGTAAAAACAATGGCATGCATGCCAAGTCGACATTCACACACCACCAAACATCTCATCCACCCATTCACAACTCTAAGTGACCACAAATCCATCGATCACATGAGATCCTCCTTCATAGTATCCCCTACACCTTTGCCCCCATCCGAAATTCAAATTCTCCAAACCATCTGCACCCCAAAGCCCATATCAATCAGAAGAAACAAAACGAGACCAACCAAAAACCTAGGGGGCAAACCCACCGTTGAAGAAAAACACAAAAAGAGAAAACAATTAGCCCACACTAACGCCCATGCAAAGCAAATGATAATCCGATCCGATCACCCATTTGCCCACTAGTCGGGCCTCACTAAGCTAAGCCACATCACACTAGAGAGTGGTACCGTTCACTTGTCCACCAGCGAGTAAAGTCTTGAGTGCGAAGTAGGCTCAAGACTTGGTCACAAAATTAATGGATGGATAGCTAATGAACTTACCAACCTTCCTTGGTGTAAGCATGACCGATCCATATGAAAGGCACACTCCTCTCGGGTGTCTTACCTTGTAGCATATAAGTTAGTTACCAAGATAGTACTAGCAGCCAAACAAACAAAATGAGGATCGAGGCGCTCGAGCCAGAGAGCACTAGAGTTTAAAAAATGGGGTTGAGTCAATCAACCCGTTATGACATAAGAATGAGAGGCATATGGGAACACATCAACTTCAAAAATCATGTGAGGCATAGCAGTAGGCAAAGGGCAAGTATTTGCCAGGAGGGAAGCACGGGCGATACTAATGTACTTGCGAAGGAACTAAAATGGGAAAATGGAGATCTACCAAGAGAACTCCTGAGAGAAAGAGTGGCATGCAAAAATTGAAAAGGAGATGATATGCACTTCAATTTGTAAAGACAAAATTGCACTTTCGGTCGAATCTTGGTTCTATTTTTTTTAAATAGCCTTCTTCTCCATGTGGCATTATCGATACTTTTTCACCAAATGGCTAATGGCATAAAGGCGAGCAACATTACCTGTCTGAACCCCAGTCAACCCTTGGATGTACATGCCAGAAAGGCCAAAGCCTCGCCGCTCATCCCCCTCCTTCACCGACCCTTCGTCTAAATTATAAATTCTATGTTGGTCGCATGTTAAAAAACACAGAACAAATCAAGTGATTATTCGCGGGCTAGACCAAAGGAGTACTGCTTCTTCGTCTAAATACTATGGTGCTACCATGGAATGCAAGAACATTAGCATGCACATTAAGTCGACAACCACACGCCACCTAACATCATCCACCCCTCACAGATCAAATGGCCACAAAATCTATTGACCACACGAGACCCTCCTTCCTATCCCCCCTACACCTTTGCCTCCATTAGGAATTCAGATACTCCAAACCATCCGCAACCAAAAACCCAGATGAGGTAGAAGAAACAAAACAGAACCAACCAAAACCAGGTGACAAAATCCCACCATGGAAGAAAAACACCAATAGCGCAAACAATTATCTCGCACTAATGCCGGTGTAGAGCAAGTGATAATCCGATCCTCGCCCCCCTTTGCCGACTAGTCACGCCCCACTAAGTTAGTTGTACTAGCTGGAAGAGTAGTACCGTTCACTCGTCCACCAGCGAGTAAAGTTGCTCACCCCCTCCCCGACCGCCGCTCCCCTCCCACCACCAGCATAGTCGTGTTCTCCTATTCACCTCGCTGAGGTTTACCTCTCACTTTCTCTCACCTTCCTCGCCCACCGCACCGTGCCACATTGTGTCCGCCCTCTCTCCATTCCCAAGCACACGAGGAAGAAGGCCGGAGACCAGCATCATCCTAAGCTTTGAGCGCCTTCAAGGCAAGGGATCCCGACAGTGAGTCCTGCATCATCATGAGCACATAATAGTTCTTGTCAACACTAATGTGGTTGACCCCCCCCCCCCCTCGTTGTCTTGGGCTATTGCCAAAGAAGGCTTGCCCTTCGAGATGAGGCTACTCGAGCCTAGCGCCTTGAACTGCTCCACCACCTGTGTCTGCAGCTGATTGCACAGGTCTCGCATCACTTGACATGATGTAGGTTTCTAAGTGTGGACTCTTGAATACGTCTGGCATGGAGATGACAAACATAACAATAGTGTTGTGAAGTTGAGAAAATGCAAGAACACATGTTTTTTCCTTGCACGCAAAAATCATTGAATCGGACCACTCGTGATGCTGGGAGTTTCTATTTTCTTAGATAATATATTGATTTCAAATTGGAGTTAATTGACGCGGGCATAAGATTTGCAACCAAGCAAGGACCGAAAAAGAAAACAAAAACTACAAAGAAAAAAGACAACATTAGACTATTTTATCAATGCAAACGGTCACGTCATGTCATTTCAATCTTGGAGGCCATCTTCAGCTGCGAGGGCTGGGAGGTGTTGTCGCGGAAGATTTGAGCATTTTGCCGCTTCCACAAATTTCAGACAATATATGTGGCTATAACATTGAGCATGTCTCTGCAGTTTTCATACACACTGTCTCCCACCATCTCAGCAAATTAGTGTTGAGTGTAAAGGCTAGGGAAAGCCCGGACAATGGAGCAGAGCACACATGTGTAGCAAATCCCTTTGCAAAAAGAAAATCATGTCTCAAGTGCAAAGTAGGCTGCAAGACTTGGTCATAGAATTAATGGATGGATAGCTAATGCACTTACCAACCTTCCTTTGTGTAAGCAAGATGGGCCCTTATAAACGACACACTCCTCTGGGCCGTCTACTTGTAACCTCTGACTATGTTACCAAGGTAGTACAAACAACCAAACAAACATGGTGAAAGTCGAGGCTCCTGAACCAGACAGTATTGAACACAAAACAATAGGGGTTTAGACATACCATCCTTTATGGAATATAAGAATGAGAGGCATATGAGAATGAATGATCTCCAGGAGTCATACAAGGCATAGCAAGAGCCAACAGAGCCGTATTCGTTAGGAGGGAATGAGCATCACAAGATGAAGAACCCCCAAGAGTAGTCTGTGGCGAGAGAGCGACAACCGTGCGACAAGTAGAGCCGTTATTCATGGGCTAAAACAAGGGCTAGAAGAAACTGCACTGCTTACACTTGTCCAAGTACGGCGGTGCTACCATGGAATGTAATAACAGTGGCATGCATGTTAAGTCGATAGGCACACGCCACCTAACATCGCATGAATCCCTCACAACCCCAAGTGACCAGACCACAAACCCATCGACCACACGAGATCCACATCCTCCCTACACCTTCCATACCTTTGCCCCCTCCGGGATTCAAATTCTCCAATCCATCCACAGCAGAAACCCAGAAGAAACAAAATGGATCCAATCAAAACAGACCTAGGGGACAAAAACCCACCACAGAAGAAAAGCACCAAAAGCCCAAACAAAGCAATTAGCCCGCACTCACGCCGACGCAAAGCAAATGATAATCCGATATTCCGATCCGCCCGCCCCTGTTTGCCCACTAGTCACACCCCACTAAGCTAACCTAGTAATGTACTAGCTTGGAGTAGTCATGTTCGCTCAACCACCAGCGAAGCGAGTAAAGTCGCTCGCCCCCTCCAAACCGCTGCTCCCCCCCCCCCACCTGCAGCTCGTGCTCTCCAATTCACCTCGCCTCGTCGCGGTTTACCTCTCACTTTCTCCCTCCTTCCTCTCCCACCGCACCGCATCCTCCCCATCGTCCCCTCCTTAAGCAAGCCACCGACGGCGGCCGCGGAGCTGTGAACCCAGACCACCACCTAGCAGCAGCCCACCCACTGACCCGCTCGGCAGTCAGGCAATGTCCCTCCTCTCCTCGGCAAGGGTGGCGGCGGTATGGGATGCATGAGGTTCCTTTCTCATTTATTTAAGAAAATTATCTATAGCGAGGGTTCAAAGAACGCGCTACTGCTACATTAGCTATAGTGCTTGTTCTGAAAGCACGCTACTGCTACTCCTGTCTCCTTTATTTTTATTTTTATTTTATTTTCCTGCACATTTTCTTTTTTCCTTTCCTCCTTTTCTATTTCTTTCATTTTCATTTACTTTTCTATATGTTTTTCATTTTATTTTATTTTCATTAGTAGTAGTGCTTTTCCCAGAAAACACGCTGCTACAACCAACTTAGCAGCAGGGCGCTTTACCTAACCTCGCTACTACTATTCCTAGCCTGCCGAGAACAGTGCGGGAAATGTAGTAGTAGCGCTTCTTCCTGCAGACACGCTACTACTATAACCTTAGCTGTAGCGCGTTTTGTGACCATGCGCTACAAGTAAAATAGCAATAGCGCCTTTTTTTACCGACGCTACTCATAAGCTTCTGTGTGTAAGGTTTTCCCCAGTAGTGATGGGGTTGGATTGATGCATGACGTTATGAAATAAGAATGGGAGGCATACAGAAGCACACCATCTCCCGAAATCATATGGGGCATAGCGGGGATCGACAACCATGTATTAACTCGGAGCGAACGTAGGGGCAACACAAATGCATAAGCAAAGGAACAAACATAAGAAGATGGAGATCCACCGAGAGTATTCCTGAGGAAGAGAGCGACATGCATACATTGAAAAAGGAGGGGGCGAGATGAATTTCTCTTTGTAAAAAACTGGATTTCATCTGTGAACACCATTTATAATTGATGTTTTTTTAAATGTGTTCTTCTCTTTGTACCTTTGTCGGCACTTTTTCACCAATGACCGATGACATAAGGGCTCAGGGTCGTCTATCTTGGAATCCCCGAACATGATGTACTTTGATGAGTGTGGGCTTTTGAAGACCTTTTGCTTGAAGACAAGAAATATATCCTACGAGTGTGTGGCAAAGTTGAGAAAAATGCAACAACACACATGTTTTTCCCCTTGGATGCATAAACCATTTGGATTGAAGCACCGTGATGGTGACATTTTCTATTTTATTAGATGGTATACTAATTTCAAATTGGATTTAATTAATGCAGGGATAAGATTTACAACCTAGTTAGGATCCAAAAGGAAAACATACGCTATAAAGAAGAAAGATGACAATAGGCTATCTTGTCAGTGCAAACATGCATGACATGTAATTTTCAATCTTGAAGGCCATCTGAAACTGTGAGGCTCAGGAGGTGATGTTGTAAAAGAATATAGCATTTTTCTCCTTCCACAAATTTCAAATGATGTATGAGGCTATAATGTTGAGCATGTATTTGCCTTTTCATACAGGCTCCCGAACGCACCCTATCCCACCAGCTCATCAAATCGGTGTTTAGTGTAAAGGCTAGGGCTGGCCCAGAGAATGGAGCAAAACACACACGTGTACCAAACATCTTTGTAGAAAGGAATATTAAGGCTCGGGTGCGAAGCAGGCTCCAGGATTTGGTCAAAACATTAATCGCTGGATAGGTAATGCACTCGCTAAACTTGCTTGGTGTAATGATGATTGGCCCTTATAAAAGACACACTCGTCTCAATGGTCTCCTTGTAGCCCCTAAATGTGTTATCACGATAGTAATACAAGCCAAACAAACACGTTGGGGTCAAGGCTCCCGAGCCAGACAACACCGAAGATAAACAATGGGGTTTGGTCAATGCAATCCGATATGAAATACGAATGGGAGATATATGGAAACACGATCGATGGCTGGAAGCAAGGAAATTGTATTTGCTAGGGGGGGTGTAAGGGCAACACTAATGTACATGCAAAGGAGCGAACATGAGAAGACCGAGATCCGCCGAGAGTACTCCAAAGTGAAAGAGCGGCATGCGGATATTGAAAAGGGGCTGAGATGAATATCACTTTGTAAAAACCGCATTGCACTTCCGGTGAACCGTTATATTGGATCTTGGTTCTTTTTTAGAACTACGTCTTCTTCTCTCGTCACCATTGTCGATACTTTTTCCACCAACGGTCAACCATCAAAACCCAAATCCTCCTCCTTCGCTACTCCTCCACCCGATTTCTACATTCTGTGATTGTGTCACGTTAAGAAAAAAACCTACGACAAATCAAGCAGTTTTTCGCAGGCCGCACCAAAGGCGCACTGGTTCTTGGTCTAAATACTGTGGTGCTACAATGGAATGTAAAAATAATGGCATGCATGCCAAGTCGACATTCACACACCACCAAACATCGCATCCACCCCCTCAGAAATTTAAGTGACCACAAATCCATCGATCACACGAGATCCTCCTTCATAGTCTCCCCTACACCTTTGCCCCCATCCGAAATTCAAATTCTCCAAACCATCTGCACCCCAAAGCCCATATCAATCAGAAGAAACAAAACGAGACCAACCAAAAACCTAGGGGGCAAACCCACCGTTGAAGAAAAACACAAAAAGAGCAAACAATTAGCCCACACTAACGCCCATGCAAAGCAAATGATAATCCGATCCCATCACCCATTTTCCCACTAGTCGGGCCTCACTAAGCTAAGCCACATCACAGTAGAGAGTAGTACCGTTCACTTGTCCACCAGCGAGTAAAGTCTTTAGTGCGAAGTAGGCTCAAGACTTGGTCACAAAATTAATGGATGGATAGCTAATGAACTTACCAACCTTCCTTGGTGTAAGCATGACCGATCCATATGAAAGGCACACTCCTCTCGGGTGTCTTACCTTGTAGCATATAAGTAAGTTACCAAGATAGTACTAGCAGCCAAACAAACACAATGAGGATCGAGGCGCTCGAGCCAGAGAGCACTAGAGTTTAAAAAATGGGGTTGAGTCAATCAACCCGTTATGACATAAGAATGAGAGGCATATGGGAACACATCAAGTTCAAAAATCATGTGAGGCATAGCATCAGGCAAAGGGCAAGTATTTGCCAGGAGGGAAAGCATGGGCGATACTAGTGTACTTGCGAAGAAACTAAAATGGGAAAATGGAGATCTACCAAGAGAACTCCTGAGAGAAAGAGTGGCATGCAAAAATTGAAAAGGAGGTGATATGCACTTCAATTTGTAAAAACAAAATTGCACTTTCGGTCGAATCTTGGTTCTTTTTTAAAAAAATAGCCTTCTTCTCCATGTGGCATTATAGATACTTTTTCACCAAATGGCTAATGGCATAAAGGCGAGCAACATTACCTGTCTGAACCCGAGTCAACCCTTGGATGTACATGCCAGAAAGGCCAAAGCCTCGCCGCTCATCCCCCTCCTTCACCGACCCTTCGTCTAAATTATAAATTCTATGTTGGTCGCATGTTAAAAAACACAGAACAAATCAAGCGATTATTCGCGGGCTAGACCAAAGGAGTACTGCTTCTTCGTCTAAATACTATGGTGCTACCATGGAATGCAAGAACATTAGCATGCACATTAAGTCGACAACCACACGCCACCTAACATCATCCACCCCTCACAGATCAAATGGCCACAAAATCTATTGACCACACGAGACCCTCCTTCCTATCCCCCCTACACCTTTGCCTCCATTAGGAATTCAAATACTCCAAACCATCCGCAACCAAAAACCCAGATGAGGTAGAAGAAACAAAACAGAACCAACCAAAACCAGGTGACAAAATCCCACCATGGAAGAAAAACACCAATAGCGCAAACAATTATCTCGCACTAATGCCGGTGTAGAGCAAGTGATAATCCGATCCTCGCCCCCCTTTGCCGACTAGTCACGCCCCACTAAGTTAGCTGTACTAGCTAGAAGAGTAGTACCGTTCACTCGTCCACCAGCGAGTAAAGTTGCTCACCCCCTCCCCGACCGCCGCTCCCCTCCCACCACCAGCATAGTCGTGTTCTCCTATTCACCTCGCTGAGGTTTACCTCTCACTTTCTCTCACCTTCCTCGCCCACCGCACTGTGCCACATTGTGTCCGCCCTCTCTCCATTCCCAAGCACACGAGGAAGAAGGCCGGAGACCAGCATCATCCTAAGCTTTGAGCGCCTTCAAGGCTAGGGATCCCGACAGTGAGGCCTGCATCATCATGAGCACGTAATAGTTCTTGTCAACACTAATGTGGTTGACCCCCCCCCCTCGTTGTCTTGGGCTATTGCCAAAGAAGGCTTGCCCTTCGAGATGAGGCTACTCGAGCCTAGCGCCTTGAACTACTCCACCACCTGTGTCTGCAGCTGATTGCACAGGTCTCGCATCACTTGACATGATGTAGGTTTCTAAGTGTGGACTCTTGAATACGTCTGGCATGGAGATGACAAACATAACAATAGTGTTGTGAAGTTGAGAAAATGCAAGAACACATGTTTTTTCCTTGCACGCAAAAATCATTGAATCGGACCACTCGTGATGCTGGGAGTTTCTATTTTCTTAGATAATATATTGATTTCAAATTGGAGTTAATTGACGCGGGCATAAGATTTGCAACCAAGCAAGGACCGAAAAAGAAAACAAAAACTACAAAGAAAAAAGACAACATTAGACTATTTTATCAATGCAAACGGTCACGTCATGTCATTTCAATCTTGGAGGCCATCTTCAGCTGCGAGGGCTGGGAGGTGTTGTCGCGGAAGATTTGAGCATTTTGCCGCTTCCACAAATTTCAGACAATATATGTGGCTATAACATTGAGCATGTCTCTGCAGTTTTCATACACACTGTCTCCCACCATCTCAGCAAATTAGTGTTGAGTGTAAAGGCTAGGGAAAGCCCGGACAATGGAGCAGAGCACACATGTGTAGCAAATCCCTTTGCAAAAAGAAAATCATGTCTCAAGTGCAAAGTAGGCTGCAAGACTTGGTCACAGAATTAATGGATGGATAGCTAATGCACTTACCAACCTTCCTTTGTGTAAGCAAGATGGGCCCTTATAAACGACACACTCCTCCGGGCCGTCTACTTGTAGCCTCTGACTATGTTACCAAGGTAGTACAAACAACCAAACAAACATGGTGGAAGTCGAGGCTCCTGAACCAGACAGTATTGAAGACAAAACAATAGGGGTTTAGACAATCCATCCTTTATGGAATATAAGAATGAGAGGTATATGAGAACGCATGATCTCCAGGAGTCATACAAGGCATAGCAAGAGCCAACAGAGCCGTATTCATGAGGAGGGAATGAGCACCACAAGATGAAGATCCCCCAAGAGTACTCTGTGTCGAGAGAGCGACAACCGTGCGACAAGTCGAGTCGTTATTCACGGGCTAGAACAAGGGCTAGAAGAAACTGCACTGCTTACACTTGTCCAAGTACGGCGGTGCTACCACGGAATGTAATAACAGTGGCATGCACGTTAAGTCGATAGCCACACGCCACCTAACATCTCATCCATCCATCACAACCCCAAGTGACCAGACAACAAACCCATCGACCACACGAGATACACATCCTCCCTACACCTTCCATACCTTTGCCCCCTCCGGGATTCAAATTCTCCAATCCATCCACAGCAGAAACCCAGAAGAAACAAAACGGATCCAATCAAAACAGACCTAGGGGACAAAAACCCACCACAGAAGAAAAGCACCAAAAGCCCAAACAAAGCAATTAGCCCGCACGCACGCCGACGCAAAGCAAATGATAATCCAATATACCGATCCGCCCGCCCCTGTTTGCCCACTAGTCACACCCCACTAAGCTAACCTAGTAATGTACTAGCTTGGAGTAGTAGTGTTCGCTCGTCCACCAGCGAAGCGAGTAAAGTCGCTCGCCCCCTCCCAACTGCCCCCCCCCCACCAGCATCTCGTGCTCTCCAATTCACCTCGCCTTGTCGCGGTTTACCTCTCACTTTCTCCCACCTTCCTCGCCCACCGCACCGCGTCCTCCCCATCGCCCCCTCCTTAAGCAAGCCACCGACGGCGGCCGCGGAGCCGTGAACCCAGACCACCACCTAGCAGCAGCCCACCCACTGACCCGCTCGGCAGTCAGGCAATGTCCCTCCTCTCCTCGGCAAGGGTGGCAGCGGTATGGGATGCATGAGGTTCCTTTCTCCTTTATTTAAGAAAATTATCTATAGCGGGGGTTCAAAGAACGCGCTACTGCTACATTAGCTATAGCGCTTGTTCTGAAAGCACGCTACTGCTACTCCTGTCTCCTTTATTTTTATTTTTATTTTATTTTCCTTCACATTTTCTTTTTTCCTTTCTCCCTTTACTATTTCTTTCATTTTCATTTACTTTTCTATATGTTTTTCATTTTATTTTATTTTCATTACTAGTAGCGCTTTTCTCAGAAAACACGCTGTTACAACCAACTTAGCAGCAGCGCGCTTTACCTAATCTCGCTACTACTATTCCTAGCCTGCCAAGAACAGTGCAGGAAATGTAGTAGTAGCGCTTCTTCCTGCAGAAACTCTACTACTATAACATTAGCTGTAGCGTGTATTGTGATCATGCGCTACAGGTAAAATAGCAATAGGGCCTCTTTTCTTGACCGACGCTCCTCGTAAGCTTCTGTGTGTAAGGTTTTCCCTAATAGTGATGGGGTTGGATTGATGCATGGCGTTAAGAAATAAGAATGGGAGGCATATAGAAACACACCATCTCCCGAAATCATATGGGGCATAGCGGGGATCGACAACCATGTTTTAACTCGGAGCGAACGTAGGGGCAACACAAATGCATAAGCAAAGGAACAAACATAAGAAGGTGGAGATCCACCGAGAGTATTCCTGAGGAAGAGAGCGACATGCATACATTGAAAAAGGAGGGGGCGAGATGAATTTTCTCTTTGTAAAAAACTGGATTTCATCAGTGAACACCATTTATAATTGATGTTTTTTAAATGTGTTCTTCTCTTTGTACCTTTGTCGGCACTTTTTCACCAATGACCGATGACATAAGGGCTCAGGGTCGTCTATCTTGGAATCTCCGAACATGATATACTTTGATGAGTGTGGGCTTTTGAAGACGTTTTTCTTGACGACAAGAAATATATCCTACGAGTGTGTGGCAAAGTTGAGAAAAATGCAACAACACACATGTTTTTCCCCTTGGATGCATAAGCCATTTGGATTGAAGCACCGTGATGGTGACATTTTCTATTTTATTAGATGGTATACTAATTTCAAATTGGATTTAATTAATGCAGGGATAAGATTTACAACCTAGTAAGGATCCCAAAGGAAAACATACGCTATAAAGAAGAAAGATGACAGTAGGCTATCTTGTCAGTGCAAACATGCATGACATGTAATTTTCAATCTTGAAGGCCATCTGAAACTGCGAGGGTCAGGAGGTGATGTTGTCAAAAATTAGAGCATTTTGCTCCTTCCAAAAATTTCAAATGATGTATGAGGCTATAATGTTGAGCATGTATTTGCCTTTTCATACAGGCTCCCGAACGCACCCTATCCCACCAGATCATCAAATCGGTGTTTAGTGTAAAGGCTAGGGCTAGCCCAGAGAATGGAGAAAAAACACACGTGTACCAAACATCTTTGTAGAAAGGAATATTAAGGCTCGGGTGCGAAGCAGGCTCCAGGACTTGGTCAGAAAATTAATCGTTGGATAGGTAATGCACTCACTAAACTTGCTTGGTGTAATGATGATTGGCCCTTATAAACGACACACTCCTCTCAATGGTCTCCTTGTAGCCCCTAAATGTGTTATCACGATAGTAATACAAGCCAAACAAACACGTTGGGGTCAAGGCACCCGAGCCAGACAACACCGAAGATAAACAATGGGGTTTGGTCAATGCAATCCGATATGAAATACGAATGGGAGATATATGGAAACACGATCGATGGCTGGAAGCAAGGAAATTGTATTTGCTAGGGGGGGTGTAAGGGCAACACTAATGTACATGCAAAGGAGCGAACATGAGAAGACCGAGATCCGCCGAGAGTACTCCAAAGTGAAAGAGCGGCATGCGGATATTGAAAAGGGGCTGAGATGAATATCACTTTGTAAAAACCGCATTGCACTTCCGGTGAACCGTTATATTGGATCTTGGTTCTTTTTTAGAACTACGTCTTCTTCTCTCGTCACCATTGTCGATACTTTTTCCACCAACGGTCAACCATCAAAACCCTAATCCTCCTCCTTCGCTACTCCTCCACCCGATTTCTACATTATGTGATTGTGTCACGTTAAGAAAAAAACCTATGACAAATCAAGCAATTTTTCGCAGGCCGCACCAAAGGCGCACTGGTTCTTGGTCTAAATATTGTGGTGCTAAAATGGAATGTAAAAACAATGGCATGCATGCCAAGTCGACATTCACACACCACCAAACATCTCATCCACCCCCTCACAACTCTAAGTGATCACAAATCCATCGATCACACGAGATCCTCCTTCATAGTCTCCCATACACCTTTGCCCCCATCCGAAATTCAAATTCTCCAAACCATCTGCACCCCAAAGCCCATATCAATCAGAAGAAACAAAACGAGACCAGCTAAAAACCTCGGGGGCAAACCCACTGAGGGAGTCCTGGATTAGGGGGTGTCCGGATGGCCGGACTATGACCTTTTGCCGGACTCCCAGACTATGAAGATACAAGATTGAAGACTTCGTCCCATGTCCGGATGGGACTTTCATTGGCGTGGAAGGCAAGCTTAGCAATACGATATGTACATCTCCTCCCATTGTAACCGACTCTGTGTAACCCTAGCCCTCTCCGGTGTCTATATAAACCGGAGGGTTTTAGTCCATAGGACAAACAACAATCATACCATAGGCTAGCTTCTAGGGTTTAGCCTCTCTGATCTCGTGGTAGATCTACTCTTGTACTACCCATATCATCAATATTAATCAAGCAGGAGTAGGGTTTTACCTCCATCGAGAGGGCCCGAACCTGGGTAAAAACATCGTGTCCCCTGTCTCCTGTTACCATCCGCCTAGACGCACAGTTCGGGACCCCCGACCCGAGATCCGCCGGTTTTGACACCGACATTGGTGCTTTCATTGAGAGTTCCACTATGACGTCGCCTTCAGGAAGGATGCCACATCCCGTCTTTAAAGACGGCGTTGTTGCTAAAGGAGCTTTGGCTATCGGCCAAACTCTCCGGCTAGGCGGTTTTCTTATGACCGCCTGTTCGGCCGCCGCGCCGACGATGACTTCTCGGGTCATCGAAAGCAATCTCCACGTCGACTCGGAACTCGCCGAGCAGTTAGATCCGATGGAGCTCTCTTCCTTAAACGAGCTCTTGGATCGCATCGCCGCCCTGGGAGTCGCTACAGACTATGATCAGATTGGGCTTAAACCCGATCCAAGAGAAACTAACTCTCCCCAGGTCACCCACCACGTCACAGTGGTGGAGGAACAATGCGGCGAATCTATACCCATCTTAAGGACCAAATATGTCCGGATTCCTGATCCCTCCAAGCCAGATACCCGCGGAGGGGAGGACGTCACTCAAGTCCTGAACCTAAAGTCAGGCAGCGGGCCAGATTCATTGGACAACATCCAAGAACCCAGCTTCCGAATTTGGAAACTCCTTGGCCCCTGAGCCTCAGATCGGGCGAGGTTCCGAATTTAACTCCACCCGCCCACCCTAACATAAGGATCTATCCCAAATTCGGCAAGAGCCCATGGAAACAGTACATCATTACTGGGCCAGATTCCTCCTGGTTATGAACAGGATAGAGGACTGCCGCGAGGAGGATGCAATTTCATCCTTCTACAATAATTGCAGGACATCGAAATCCTCAACACCATAAGTCGCCGTGATATTACACGCTTCGCTGACTTGGCATCCATGGTACGAAAATACAGTGCGATTGAAAGCGTCCGGAAAACCGAAATAAAATTCGGGGACGATTCGGCCCTGAATACAACCCCAGTCCGAAATAAAAGGGCGCATTATCGCCATGCACAGGGGTTAATCACCAAAAAACAAAAACCCTCTATAGGGTATGGAACCGTACTGGAGGGATGGCTCAATGGACCCTGTAAAATTCATAGTACAGAGGGCGTCACACCAACTCATAGCCCTAGAGCATGTTGGATGCTCCGACAGGTAGCCAGAAGTGGCGAGGAGCTTCTAACTCTAGAATCCGCAGAGCACCAGCCCAGGAATACCAATACGGTATCAACAGCCTTCGAGACTTTCGCATCAAACAATATGCGAAAACGAACACTCAGCAACCTTACCGAAGTCTACCAGGTAGCAACAATAAACCCATGGAGTGACACGGCTATTACCTTTAATGCCAGTGACGAACCTAAATTCGGAACAGCCCGAGCACCAGTCGCATTGGTCCTCAGTCCGATAGTGGACGTCTTTCGACTTACCAAGGTACTCATGGACGGTGGCAGCGGATTGAACCTCATTTATGAGGAAACCCTTCGAAAAATGGAAATAGACTGGAGCCGCATTGAGCGAAGCAACACAACCTTTAGAGGAATAATCCCCAGTCGGGAAGCTTGTTATCCAGGAAAAATCACACTGGATGTGGTGTTCGGCACGCCAGATAATTACAGGTCTGAGGAGGTTACATTTCAAGTGGCCCCGTTCAGTAGTGGATACCACGCTCTGTTAGGGCGAGAGGCATTCACAATTTTTCAAGCTATACCCCATTACGGGTACATGACGCTCAAAATGCCCGGACCCAATGGAATCATCACTCTTGCTAGTTACCCGGACATAGCACTCCGCGCCGAAAACAAGACAGCCGCACTGGCCCTTGAGGCATTATCCGAAGCCCTAGCGGTCGAGGAACTGACTGCGCTGCGGTCCATGGTGGACAGGGACGACGTGATACTCGACAAGAGATCCAAGTCCTCCTCCTTTAAACCGGCAGAGGAAATAGTCAAATTCCAAGTCCATCCAACAGACCCTACAAAAATGGCCTCCATCGGGGCACAATTAAACCCTGATGTAGACGCCGCACTACAAGAATTCCTACACGAAAATTGGGACATTTTTGCCTGGCACCCTTCAGACATGCCAGGAATCCCACGCAGGCTGGCTGAGCACAGCCTAAACATCCTAAAAGGATTCAAGCCTGTTAAGCAAGCTCTTCGGCGTTTCTCTGAACCTAAGAGACAAGCCATGGGAGAGGAGCTAGCCAGACTATTGGAAGCTGTATTCATCAGAGATATAAAACATTCGGACTGGTTAGCAAACCTGGTGATGGTACCAAAGAAGGACAAATCCTGGCGCCTATGCGTCGATTTCAAGGACCTCAACAAGGCTTGCCCAAAGGATCCCTTCCTCCTCCCCCGCATTGATCAAATCATCGACGCTACCGTAGGACATGATTCATTGTGTTTCCTCGACGCATACTCTGGCTACCATCAAATTAAGATGGCAGAGCCAGACCAAGCCGCAACGACATTTATCACCCCATATGGCCCATTCTGCTTCAACACAATGCCCTTCGGGCTCAAAAATGCCGGCGCAACATATCAGCGCATGATTCAGACATGTCTGGCCAACCAGATCGGCAAAACAGTTGAAGCATACGTGGATGACGTGGTCGTCAAAACCAAGCATGTTGAAACTCTAGTAGACGACTTGAGGCTCACGTTCGATAACCTCCGAACATATGACATCAAGCTTAACCCAGAAAAATGCGTTTTCGGCGTACCAGCCGGAAAGCTCTTGGGCTTCATTGTCTCCGGTAGAGGAATTGAAGCAAACCCAGCCAAGATCCGAGCTCTGTCACAATTGGATATTCCAAAGGACCTCAAACAAATACAAAAATTGACTGGATGCGTGGCGGCTCTAAGCCGCTTCACCTCCCGCTTGGGAGAAAAGGCATTACCCCTTTATCGCCTCCTCCGGCGCACCGAACACTTCGAGTGGACGGATGCTGCCACGGCCGGACTCGAAGAAATAAAAGCCATATTGGCAACAAACCCGGTCCTAGCCGCGCCTAACATGGGCAAACCAATGCTATTATACATTGCTGCAACTCATCTAGTTGTAAGCGCAGTGCTCGTCGTCGAACGAGAAACGGACGGACACAAATTCCCCCTTCAAAAACTAGTCTACTACGTGTCCACTATCCTCACTCCATGCAAGTCACGGTACCCGCATTACCAAAAGATAGCGTACGCAATGTTCATGGCGTCCCGGAAGCTACGACACTACTTTCAAGAGTGTTCAATAACAGTAGCCTCCGAAGTACCTCTTAATGATATTATAAACAACCGCGACGCGACAGGCCGGTTGCCAAATGGGCCATTGAGCTCCTCCCGTTTGACATAACCTATAAGCCACGGCGAGCTATCAAGTCGCAAGTTTTGGCCGACTTTGTCGCTGAATGGACTGAAGCCGAACTCCCTAAAGAGTACGGCACATATTCCAACTGGATCATGCACTTCGACGGCTCCAAAATGCTAGCGGGTCTGGGGGCTGGCGTCGTTCTGACGTCCCCAACAGGAGATACAGTTCAATATGTACTCCAGATAATATATACGGACTCTAACAATGCAGCCGAATATGAGGCCCTTCTACATGGTCTCCGGATGGCAGTCTCCATGGGCATTCAACACCTAGAGGTGCGTGGGGATTCGAACCTCGCGGTATCCCAAATAAATGGAGATTTTGATGCCAAGGATCCGAAAATGGCAGCTTATCGCAATGCCATCCTAAAAATATCAGCTCGGTTCGAGGGGCTCGAATTTCACCATATAGCCTGGGAAAACAATCAGGCAGCATACGTCTTGGCACGCATCGGCGCAAGGCGCAATGCAGTCCCTCCCCAACATTTTCTTGGAGAGGCTATTCAAGCCATCCGTACAATGGGAAGGGGAATCCGGAAATAACAACCCGGACTCAGCCGCACCACCTGATACCGAACATTCTGACACAACGGGAGGCTCTGCCAACGAAGTAACATCCTCAGCCCACGTAATAATGGCAGTCATTGCCCCGTGGACAGAACCATTCTTAGCCTACCTAACTAGGCAGGAACTCCCCGAGGACCAAAACGAGGCACGCTGCATAGTGCGGCGATCTAAAGCCTACAAAGTCCATGAAGGAGAGCTTTATAAGAAAAGCACCTCCGGAGTCCTTCAAAGGTGTATCTCCGTAGAGGAAGAGCAGAACCTTCTGGCTGAAATTCATGCCGGACTCGGCGGGCACCACGCGCAGCCCGGGCCCTTGTAAGCAAGGCCTTCCATACTGGATTTTATTGGCCGACGGCCCAGGCAGATGCTCAGGATTAGTCCAACGATGCGTCGGTTGCCAATTATTTGCTAACCAAAGCCATATGCCACCCACCGCCCTCCAAACTATACCCATCACCTGGCCCTTCGTGGTCTGGGGGCTTGACATGGTCGGACCCCTTAAAGGGGGAACCCACAAGAAAAAATACTTATTGGTCATGGTTGACAAATTCACCAAATGGATAGAGGCCAAGCCTGTCAAGATGGCTGAATCCGGACCAGTGATAGACTTCATATCCGGGGTCGTACACCGTTACGGCGTCCCCCACAGCATCATCACTGATAACGGCACGAACTTTACAACCGACAAGGTAAGACTCTGGTGCAAAAACATGGGCATCAAGCTCGACTACGCTTCAGTCTATCACCCACAAACTAACGGTCAAGTCAAACGGGCAAATGGTCTAATCATGAGCGGCATCAAACCCAGGCTAGTGCGGTCCCTCAAGGAATCTAAGACACACTGGGTAGAGGAGCTCAACTCCGTATTCTAGGGGCTGCGGACCACGCCGAATCGCACTACCGGATTCACACCATTTTTTATGGTATACGGTGTAGAGGCAGTCCTGCCCTGCGACATAATTCATGACTCACCTCGCGTGCGCATGTATGAAGAAAGAGAAGCCGAACTCGATCGGCAGGACAGCTTGGACGCATTGGAGGAGGAGCGCGACGTGGCGAAAGCCCGTTCCGCATTCTATCAACAGCAGGCTCGAAGATACCAAAGCAGAGAAGTACGGGCCAAAACTTACAATGTTGGCGAATTAGTTCTACGCCTGCCGGACAAGAAAAAGGAGAAACTCAAGCCCAAATGGGAAGGTCCCTTCATAATCGACCAAGTCCTGACTGGTGGAGCGTACCGTCTGCGAAATGCATCGGATAACCGACTCGAGCCAAACCCATGGAACGCAGCACGCCTACGAAGATTCTACGCCTAGCGCCAGACTCTATGTTCGTCTCCTTCCTTTGTCTTTTTTTTACACATTAGCTGTCTTATATTTCTCTCCTTCTCCCTCTTTTTCTATTACAACCTTCTAAGGGCTCGTTTGCGCCTCGGTCGCACACAATTGACGCGCTATCCGCGCACACTATACCTGGGGGCTTCTTTAACATAAGCTTGTTTATACGGGCCTCGCGCCCAACACATGTGTCACACTTCCGCATGTACCTTTTATTCACCATTATATGCATCGATATGACTTAAGTTTTGGCCAAGCTGGGTTGCCTGGCTCCTGTGCTTGCCCCTACGTTCCCGATTGTTCGGCTAGGTGGTAAAGGGAGCACCTCTGCGATTGTTACTGCCGGTCAGCCAGATGTGTACCTCAGACTGGGTGAAGCCGAAAGCTAGCGTTCTTAAGGGAATATTCGGTCGGTAAACTAAAAGATGATTTTTACCTCGTTTATTTATCCGCCCCCAGATGCTTTTCTGCTTTTTTCGCAGTTCGGACATGCACTTTAGGGCATGCCTCCCAGGGAAAGGAACCCCTAACGGAACTATTCTCCCTGGAAGATGTTTCTTACTAACCATGTAATATAACATAACACTTGTATGATAAAACACTAATGACCCCTACGCCTGGTCTCCACGCATGCCCCGGTTCTTACATAACCGAAAGGGTATTCGGACACACTCCGGACTATCTGGTCCTGAGGTTGAAGCGAAAAGGTCCGCTATGACAAACAATCTACAATCTGGCTAGAAGGCATTTTACATGTCATTTTAAATTACATAGTCAATTTGACTGGGTATATTCCTCTTCAATACCATCCAACAGGCTATCTAGTTTACAGTCCTGCTGGGAATATTTTGTGGCCAACTCTACCTCGCCGTACACTAAACTGATAGGGATCTCCTTCCCATCGGACCCCACAGGTCCGACCTCGGCCATGTGGTTTGGGTCAGCCTTCGTGTACCGCGTCTTTACCATGGCCCAGGCTTCCCTGGCGCCTTGACGGCAGGCCGATATCTTCCATAATCGGAAGCGCCGCCGCGCTCCCTTCAGCCTCTCTGCAAGCTCTCCAAGGCCTTCGGGCACGGAGACGGAAGGCCACAAGGCCTGGGCGACGCCTTGCATCACCTGTCGAACTCGTTCGTGCAGTTGTGAGAGCTCGGGAAGAAGGTCACCCGTAGAACCGGGCATTTCCTCCGCAGGTCAACCTGTCAACATACCTACAGACATAACGCTGTCAATTCGACTTCCTCGCTGAACTCTTCTTTTCATAGTTCGTTCAAGCACTTACTAAAAATGTCGGGTCGAAGCCACCTATTCTCCTTCACGGAATCCGAAAGTTGAGCACGAACATCCTTTAGTTCCTCGCCCAGCTGGGTGTTGGCATCTTGAAGCTTGTTCTTCTCTTGCCTCACCCTTGTAAGCACGCTCTCGCCGGCCTTTAACTGGCGCCACAGTTGTTGCTTGTCCGGATCCACTCCAGCGCCATCTGCACTGTTATTGTCAGAATTGCACACATGCCGCACTTCACAACATACTTATCTTTCGAAGCGTATATTACCAGAAGGGGTCTCTTTGGCCTTCCCTGTTGCGGCTAGTGCGACCTCAAGTTGGGCTTTGCACTCTTCCAGCTCCTGGGACAGTCGGGTATTCTTTTTTGTAAGATCCTGCATAACAAATGATCCTTAAATCAGTCATTCTAACTGTTTCAAGTCTCGGGGGCTACTGACATATATAACCATCAAATTTTCTCACCCGTATGTCTTTTACATACTGCTCTGTGGCTCTGGCTAGACCATTTTGAGCGGCACGGAGGTATGCGTCTCCCGTATTAAAAGCGTCCAACGCCTCTTGGGAAAATCAAGCATCAAGAAGAACAGTTTGGCGACGCCTGTGGTTCATGGCACTCTCCACCTCAGAATTGGTGGCAGACAGCCCGTCCGCATCCTCTGTCGGAGGAGTGTCCGGTGCACGCCCCGTGTTCGCCTCCGCTTCCGGACCCGGCCTTGAAGCCCGGCCGGTGGACATAGTCCGGCGGGCGATCTTCTTCCTAAAGAGAGCATGAGCGTTAGTATGCCTTGAGGGCATAAACCCTGGGCATTAAAATTGCACGTGTACCGTTGCGTCGGCGTCTCGATCCGGTCCGCACTTCCTTTTAGCCCGCTGGGCCTCGATGGCCCTTGTTTGCTAGCCGCCGCGGACTCGGCCCTCCGCCTCAAGGACTTCTCCTGCAAAAAACGCTGTTGGTATACGAAAATAAGCACGAATGGATCCTCTTGAAAATACTCGGACTTCGGTCTCAGTTACCTTTGAGGCTGGAAGTAGTCCGGGATAATCGGCCGTAATGGCCACTAAGGTGTTGTCCTTACTCAATTGATGAAACACCCCATCAATCAGCTCCACACATAAATCCGGGTCCTCTTGGGAGTCCGGGTCGAGGGACCGTTCCGGGTCCTCGGGTTGTGGAGGAGGGCTGTTTATCTCCTTTACAGTCTGGCATAGCTCCTGCGTTGAAATTGCTAGACTAAGTACTTAACTATGGTAATATGAAAACGGATGGGCAAGTGAAAGTGTTCGCATACCCAGCTTGGAGGATTGTACATAGAAATTCCGCCCCATGGGTTGACGTGGAGGAATTCCTCCTCTTCTCCCTTGTACAAAGCGGACAAGATCTTCATTAGAGTGGCAGCCGAATCCGGCCCCTTACGGCCGCACCGGGTGGCGTCGTCCTCCCCGTTGAAATCCCACATGGGGTGGCCTCTGTACTGAAGTGGCTGCACCCCCCGTGTAATGCATGTGGCCATGACCTCGATCATGGTCAGTCCGGAATGAGCTAACAACCTTATCCGGCTCTTCAGGTAAAGGATGTCCCTGTCATTTTCCTTCTGAGGGTTCCGTGGGCGCTAGCTCAGGCGCTTCTTCAAGGGAGCATTATCGAACTCAGGGAGGCCGATCCATACAGGGTCCGGCAGAGGGACGTCTTCTATATAAAACCCTTCTGAAGGCCAGTCTTCGGACGCCTTCTTTGGGGTTCCGGATAGATATTCGGTCCCGGCGATGCGCCATAGTTCGGCTCCGCCCACTTGATATATCGACCCCTCCTAAGAACGGGGCACGAGGCAGAACAACTTCTTCCACAGCGTGAAATGGGCCTCGATGCCCAAAAACAGCTCGCAAAGGGCTACGAAGCCCGCAATATGCAATATGGAGGCAGGCGTAAGGTTGTGTAACTGGAGGCCATAGAACTCCAGGAGCCCCCGGAGAAACGGATGAATTAAATAAGGGACAAGCATATCCGCTCTCCTTTGGAGGGATTGGGGACACTCTCCGCTTGCTCTCTGCCATTATAGGTGGCAATCCCAGCTCGAACTGGGGCCATGTAAGCTGGGGGGAGAAGCCCCTTGGCTTGGAGCGCTACTAGCTCGCTGTGCGGGACGGAACACCTCTCCCAATCTCCAGGCTGAGGGTTGGGGGGCGAGAGGAGGAGCTGCCTCGACCGGCCATGATGGAATGGATCTCTGTCGAATGCGCTCTGATGAATGCTCGTGGAGGGAAGATGGTGTGATTCGGATCTAAATCCCCGCCTCTTTTATAGGCGGCCCATTTTCGCAGCTAGGGGGTAAATGAAAAAAACACCCTATCTTTTCGCATTCTTTTGACACGTGGAAGATGGCCATTATTGCGCGCAGAAGCCAAGGAGCACAACATTCATCAGAAGTCGGACACTATTCGATAGTTATATGGGATTTGCAGAAGAACCCGCCTTGCAATGCCGAAGACAAATCTGCGCGCCGGACTCTTCGTCATTGAAGCCTGGTTCGGGGGCTACTGAGGGAGTCCTGGATTAGGGGGTGTCCGGATGGGCGGACTATGACCTTTGGCCGGACTCCCAGACTATGAAGATACAAGATTGAAGACTTCGTCCCGTGCCCGGATGGGACTTTCCTTGGCGTGGAAGGCAAGCTTGGCAATACGATATGTAGATCTCCTCCCATTGTAACTGACTCTGTGTAACCCTAGCCCTCTCCAGTGTCTATATAAACCGGAGGGTTTTAGTCCGTAGGACGAACAACAATCATACCATAGGCTAGCTTCTAGGGTTTAGCCTCTCTGATCTTGTGGTAGATCTACTCTTGTACTACCCATATCATCAATACTAATCAAGCAGGAGTAGGGTTTTACCTCCATCCAGAGGGCCCGAACCTGGGTAAAAACATCGTGTCCCTTGTCTCCTGTTACCATCCGCCAAGACGCACAGTTCGGGACCCCCTACCCGAGATCCGCCGGTTTTGACATCGACACCCACCATTGAAGAAAAACACAAAAAGAGCAAACAATTAGCCCACACTAACGCCCATGCAAATGATAATCCGATCCAATCACCCATTTTCCCACTAGTCGGGCCTCACTAAGCTAAGCCACATCACACTAGAGAGTAGTACCGTTCACTTGTCCACCAGCGAGTAAAGTCTTGAGTGCGAACTAGGCTCAAGACTTGGTCACAAAATTAATGGATGGATAGCTAATGAACTTACCAACCTTCCTTGGTGTAAGCATGACCGATCCATATGAAAGGCACACTCCTCTCGGGTGTCTTACCCTGTAGCATATAAGTAAGTTACCAAGGTAATACTAGCAACCAAACAAATGCAATGAGGATCGAGGCGCTCGAGCCAAAGAGCACTAGAGTTTAAAAAATGGGGTTGAGTCAATCAACCCGTTATGACATAAGAATGAGAGGCATATGGGAACACATCAAGTTCAAAAATCATGTGAGGCATAGCAGCAGGCAAAGGGCAAGTATTTGCCAGGAGGGAAAGCATGGGCGATACTAATGTACTTGCGAAGGAACTAAAATGGGAAAATGGAGATCTACCAAGAGAACTCCTGAGAGAAAGAGTGGCATGCAAAAATTGAAAAGGAGGTGATATGCACTTCAATTTGTAAAAACAAAATTGCACTTTCAGTCGAGTCTTGGTTCTTTTTTAAAAAAAAATAGCCTTCTTCTCCATGTGGCATTATCGATACGTTTTCACCAAATGGTTAATGGCATAAAGGCGAGCAACATTACCTGTCTGAACCCCAGTCAACCCTTGGATGTACATGCCAGAAAGGCCAAAGCCTTGCCGCTCATCCCCCTCCTTCACCGACCCTTCGTCTAAATTCTAAATTCTATGTTGGTCGCATGTTAAAAAACACAGAACAAATCAAGCGATTATTCATGGGCTAGACCAAAGGAGTACTGCTTCTTCGTCTAAATACTATGGTGCTACCATGGAATGCAAGAACATTAGCATGCACTTTAAGTCGACAACCACACGCCACCTAACATCATCCACCCCTCACAGATCAAATGGCTGTAAAATCTATTGACCACACGAGACCCTCCTTCCTATCGCCCCTACACCTTTGCCTCCATTAGGAATTCAAATACTCCAAACCATCCGCAACCAAAAACCCAGATGAGGTAGAAGAAACAAAACAGAACCAACCAGAACGAGGTGACAAAATCCCACCATGGAAGAAAAATACCAATAGCGCTCGCACTAATGTCAGTGCAGAGCAAGTGATAATCCAATCCTTGCCCCTCTTTGCCGACTAGTCATGCCCCACTAAGTTAGCTATACTAGCTGGAAGAGTAGTACCGTTCACTCGTCCATCAGGGAGTAAAGTCGCTCACCCCCTCCCCGACCGCCGCTCCCCTCCCACCACCAGCATAGTCGTGTTCTCCAATTCACCTCGCTGAGGTTTACCTCTCACTTTCTCTCACCTTCCTCACCCACTGCACCGTGCCACATTGTGTCCGCCCTCTCTCCCTTACCAAGCACACGAGGAAGAAGGCCGGAGACCAGCATCATCCTTAGCTTTGAGCGCCTTGAAGGCTAGGGATCCCGACAGTGAGGCCTGCATCATCATGAGCACGTAATAGTTCTTGTCAACACTAATGTGGTTGAACCCCCCTCGTTGTCTTGGGCTATTGCCAAAGAAGGCTTGCCCTTCAAGATGAGTCTACTCGAGCCTAGCTCCTTGAACTACTCCACCACCTGTGTCTGTAGCTGATTGCACAGGTCGCGCATCCTTTGACATGATGTAGGTTTCTAAGTGTGGACTCTTGAATACGTCTGGCATGGAGATGACAAACATAACAATAGTGTTGTGAAGTTGACAAAATGCAACAACACATGTTTTTTCCTTGCACGCAAAAATCATTGAATCAGACCACTCGTGATGCTGGGAGTTTCTATTTTCTTAGATAGTATATTGATTTCAAATTGGAATTAATTGACGCGGGCATAAGATTTGCAACCAAGCAAGGACCGAAAAAGAAAACAAAGACTTCAAGGAAAAAAGACAACATTAGACTATTTTATCAATGCAAACGGTCACGTCGTGTCATTTCAATCTTGGAGGCCATCTTCAGCTGCGAGGGCTGGGAGGTGTTGTCGCGGAAGATTTGAGCATTTTGCCGCTTCCACAAATTTCAGACAATATATGTGGCTATAACATTGAGCATGTCTCTGCAGTTTTCATACAGGCTGCGAACGCACCGTCTCCCACCAGCTCAGCAAATTAGTGTTGAGTGTAAAGGCTAGGGAAAGCCCGGACAATGGAGCAGAGCACACATGTGTAGCAAATCCCTTTGCAAAACTAAAATCATGTCTCAAGTGCAAAGTAGGATGCAAGACTTGGTCACAGAATTAATGGATGGATAGCTAATGCACTTGCCAACCTTCCTTTGTGTAAGCAAGATGGGCCCTTATAAACGACACACTCCTCCGGGCCGTCTACTTGTAGCCTCTGACTATGTTACCAAGGTAGTACAAACAACCAAACAAACATGGTGGAAGTCAAGGCTCCTGAACCAGACAGTATTGAAGACAAAACAATAGGGGTTTAGACAGTCCATCCTTTATGGAATATAAGAATGAGAGGCATATGAGAACGCATGATCTCCAGGAGTCATACAAGGCCTAGCAAGAGCCAACAGAGCCGTATTCATTAGGAGGGAATGAGCACCACAAGATGAAGATCCCCCAAGAGTAGTCTATGGAGAGAGAGCGACAACCGTGCGACAAGTCAAGCCGTTATTCACGGGCTAGAACAAGGGCTAGAAGAAACTGCACTGCTTACACTTGTCCAAGTACGGCGGTGCTACCATGGTGAGGGAGACCATGACTAGGGGGTGTCCGGATAGCCGAGCTATCATCATCGGTCGGACTCCAAGACTATGAAGATACAAGATTGAAGACTTCGTCCCGTGTCTAGATGGGACTTTCCTTGGCGTGGAAGGCAAGCTTGGCGATACGGATATGTAGATCTCCTACCATTGTAACCGACTCTGTGTAACCCTAGCCCTCTCCGGTGTCTATATAAACCGGATGGCTTTAGTCCGTAGGACGGACAAAAATCATACCATAGGCTAGCTTCTAGGGTTTAGCCTCCTTGATCTCGCGGTAGATCTACTCTTGTAATACCCACATCATTAATATCAATCAAGCAGGACGTAGGGTTTTACCTCCATCAAGAGGGCCGGAACCTGGGTAAAACATCGTGTCCCTTGTCTCCTGTTACCATCCGCCTAGACGACAGTTCGGGACCCCCTACCCGAGATCCGCCGGTTTTGACACCGACATTGTTGCTTTCAATGAGAGTTCCTCTGTGTCGTCACCGATAGGCTTGATGGCTTCTTCGATCATCAACAATGACACAGTCCAGGGTGAGACCTTCCTCCCCAGACAGATCTTCGTATTCGGCGGCTTTGCACTGCGGGCCAATTCGCTTGGCCATCTGGAGCAGATCGAAAGCTACGCCCCTGGCCGTCAGGTCAGATTTGGAAGTTTGAACTTCACGGCTGACATCCGCGGGGACTTGATCTTCGATGGATTCGCGCCACAGCCGAGCGCGCCGCACTTTCACGACGGGCATGACTTAGCTCTGCAGGCAGACAGTAACCTGGAGGCCGCACACGATTCCGCTCCGATCTTCAATTCGAAGCCGGCTGCGTAGATCGAGGACGGGTGGCTAGACATCGCCTCGGGGGCTGCAACCTCTACGGCGATAGAGCCGAACACTGACCTTGTCCGTCATGAAGCTCGTGACTCCGAGGTGCCGGACTCCTCGCCGGACTCCGAACCTCCCGCGCCCCCTCCAGTCGAATCCGATTGGGCGCCGGTCATGGAGTTCACTGCTGCGGACATCTTTCAACACTCACCTTTCGGCGACATCTTGAGTTCTCTAAAGTATCTCTCGTTATCAGGAGAGCCCTGTCCGGACTGCGGTCAGGACGGTTGGGATGCGGACGAGGAAGAAATTCAAAGCCCACCCACCACCCACTTAGTAGCCACTGTCGACGATCTAACTGACATGCTAGACTTCGACTCCGAAGACATCGATGGTATGGATGACGATGCCGGAGACGACCAAGAACCAGCACCTACTGGGCACTGGAAAGCCACCTCATCATATGACATATACATGGTGGATATCCCAAAGGATGGGAATGGCGAAGGAACAGCGGAGGATGACCCCTCCAAGAAACAGCCCAAGCGCCGGCGTCAGCGGCGCCGCTCTAAATCCCGCCACAGCAAGAATGGAGATTCCGGCAACGGAGATAATAACACCCCAGACAGTGCTGAAGACAACCCCCTCCAGCAAGATTCAGCGTAGGAGGACGGAGACGCCAGCCCACATGAGAAAGCAGCAGACGAAGAAGTAGAGGATTACATGCCTCCCTCCGGAGACGAGGCAAGCCTCGACGACGACGAATTCGTCGTGCCTGAGGATCCTGTCGAACAAGAGCGTTTTAAACGCAGGCTTATGGCCACGGCAAACAGCCTCAAGAAAAAGCAGCAGCAGCTTAGAGTTGATCAAGATCTGCTAGCCGACAGATGGACTGAAGTCCTTGTGGCCGAAGAGCATGAGCTCGACCGCCCCTCCAAAAGCTACCCTAAACGCAAGCTGCTCCCCCGATTAGAGGAGGAGGCATATGAACCTGCATCACCAACAGACAATACGGCTGACCGACCACCCCGTGGCCGCGACAGAGAGGCCTCTAGGCCCTCCACCAGAACAGTTCCCCGGCATCGCTCGAAAAGCACAAGGCCACAGGGGAATGCTCCGGACTTGCAAGATATATTGGAGGACAAGGCAAGACAATCAAGATCTATCTATGGATCGCGTGGGCGCCCCATGATATGCGACGACAACCGTCGCGCCGGACACAGTAAGTCCGGCCGGGCCGAACAAAATATACAAAGCTCTTTTGAACTCCGTCGTGATATCGCCCAATACAGAGGCGCCGCACACCCACTATGCTTCACAGATGAAGTAATGGATCATCAAATCCCCGAAGGATTTAAACCCGTGAACATTGAATCTTATGATGGCACAACAGACCCCGCGGTTTGGATCGAGGACTATCTCCTTCATATCCACGCCATCAAATATCTCCCACTCAAGCTTAAAGTACCAGCCCGGCATTGGCTTAACAGCTTGCCAGCAGAGTCAATTGGGATCTGGGAAGACCTGGAAGCCGCATTCCTCGATAAATTCCAAGGCACGTACGTGCGACCACCAGAAGCTGACGACCTAAGCCATATAATTCAGCAGCCAGACGAATCAGCCAGACAATTCTGGACACGGTTCTTAACCAAGAAAAATCAAATCATCTATTGTCCGGATGCGGAGGCCCTCGCGGCTTTCAAACATAACATCCGCGATGAGTGGCTAGCCCGGCACCTGGGACAGGAAAAGCCGAAATCCATGGCAGCCCTCACATCACTTATGACCCGCTTCTGCGCGGGTGAGGACAGCTGGCTAGCACGCAGCAACAACCTCAGTAAAAATTCTGGCAGTCCGGATATCAAGGACCGCAATGGCAGGCCGCATCGCAACAAAAACAAACGCCGCATTAACGGCGACAATAGTGAGGATACGGCAGTCAATGCCGGATTCAGAGGCTCTAAACCCGGTCAACGGAAAAAGCCATTCAAAAGAACTACTCCGAGTCCGTCCAATTTGGACCGAATACTCGACCGCTCGTGCCAGATACACGGCACCCCCGAAAAGCCAGCTAACCACACCAACAGGGACTGTTGGGTATTCAAGCAGGCAGGCAAGTTAATTGCCGAAAACAACGACAAGGGGCTGCATAGCGACGACGAGGAAGAGACCCGACCGCCGAACAATAGATGACAGAAGGGTTTCCCCCCACAAGTGTGGACGGTGAACATGATATACGCAACCCACATACCCAAAAGGGAGCAGAAGCATGCACTCAAGGATGTATACGCGATGGAGCCAGTTGCCCCGAAGTTCAATCCATGGTCCTCCTGCCCAATCACTTTTAACTGAAGGGACCACCCCACCAGCATCCGCCACGGCGGATTTGCCGCATTGGTTTTAGACCCAATCTTTGATGGATTTCACCTCACCAGAGTCCTGATGGACGGCGGCAGCAGCCTGAACCTGCTTTATCAGGATACAGTGTGCAAAATGGGCATAGACCCCTCAAGGATTAAACCTACAAAGACGACCTTTAAAGGCGTCATACCAGGTGTAGAGGCCAATTGTACAGGCTCAGTTACACTGGAAGTGGTATTCGGATCCCCAGATAACTTCCTAAGTGAAGAGTTAATCTTCGACATAGTTCCGTTCCGCAGCGGCTATCATGCTCTGCTCGGATGCACCGCGTTTGCAAAGTTCAACGCGGTACCGCACTACGCATACCTTAAGCTCAAGATGCCAGGCCCTCGAGGAGTCATCACGGTCAACGGAAACACTGAACGCTCTCTCCGAACGGAGGAACATACAGCGGATCTCGCGGCAGAAATACAGTGCAGCCTCTTAAGGCAATTCTCGAGTCCGTTCATTAAGAGACCGGACACGGCTATGCGCCCGGAGTAACCTACAACAAGACCACCTGGCACGTTCCGAGCACGCGTAGCAATGCGGCCCCAACCCCAGCCCCTACAAAATTTCAAGACGGGTCCTTCGCGTACATCATTACGCTCTGAAGATACCATGGGCATAGGGGGAGGGGCACGACCACGATAGGCCCAGAATGCGGCTTAACCACACGAGGGGCTCTCAAGTGTGTCGTTCTTTTTTCTTTTATTTTTTTACCCACAGGACCGCGTTCATCAGAGGCCTTGTCCGGCAGTAGACCTGCCGAACTCACGATGCAACAGCCAGGGAAGGAGAAAGGCTACGACGAATATCCAGGTGGTCTCCATTATGAGCATTAAATCTGTTTTATACACCATTCCGCAGCCTACCCCTGGAGGGGGACATGTTTAATAGTCCCATCCCTTGCTTATCGCACCATTTGTATCGTTCTGCATTCACAGCAGTATTTCTTGAATAAACAATGCACCTTTTTGCTTACAATTGCATTCCTTTCTTATACACATGCTCATTTATGACATGTTGCATCCGTACACTTTGGTACGGCTAAATACACCAGGGGCTTATGTTTCCCGCATCATGGTGCGATAAGTCCGAACACTTTCACAAGTGCGGCACACCGAACTTATAGCATTATATGCATCGGCTCCAAATCATGTCTTGGGTCAATAGTTGGGTTTGCCCGGCTCCCATGTTTTGGTACCTTATGTTCCATTGTATCGGCTAAGGTAGCACTAGGAGAACCACTGCGATTGCGCCCCAGTTGAGCTGGGCGAGCGCCTCAGTGGAGAAAGCTAAAACTGACCGTCATGATGAGGTGAGAGTCGGTCGCTGTTCGAGAGGTTTTTTCGAGTCCCTAAAGACTTATGCCGCTTAGAGCGAGGAACCGGCTTTGTCCGGCCCAGGCGTGGATAGCGCCCCAAATTCGGCCTTCCGAACACTAGGGGCTTCGCCGAGATTTAAAATTATAGAATTCTATGGCTAAGTGAGAGTGTTCAAGCATTATAAGTCTGGTTGCCTTGTTCGTTGTGTTGAGCGCCTCCCTAGATGGACCCAAAAATGGGAACAAGAGTGCTCAAATTTATCCCGAACACCCCAGCACTCGTGGCATGGGGGCCGAAGCCGACGACTTGCCATCTCTCAGATTTGATAAACGGCCACACAGAAGGTAATATTTTAAATTAACAAGTGTTGCTTAGCGCATATGAACAAAGTTTTCAGCGCATAGGATAACAAAATGCGAGTCTACTCAAATATTACATCTTTGGAGCACTCACCCGCAATAGTGCGGGCACCCTTCAGAACAGTCTTCTAATACATCTCGGGAGTACGATACTCCTTGCCCAGTGGTGGCGCGTCCGTCACAAGCTTCTCAGCATCCATCTTGCCCTAGTGCACCTTTGCACGGGCAAGGGCCCGACGGGCACCTTCAATACAGGCGGAGTGCTTGATGACTTCAACCCATGGACACGCATCCACCAGCCGCCACACCAGGCCGAAGTAGCTCCCAGGCACGGCCTCCTTAGGCCACAGCCGAACTATGAGGCCCCTCATGGCCTGTTCGGCCACCTTGTGGAGCTCGACCAGCTGCTTCAGCTGGTCGCTAAGGGGCACCGAATGTCCGGCCTCGGCATACTGAGACCAGAAGACCTTCTCCGTCGAGCTCCCCTCCTCGGCCCGGTAGAAAGCGGCAGCATCGGACACGCTGCGAGGAAGATCTGCGAACGCTCCTGGAGAGCTCCGAATTCGGGTAAGTGATAGGTAATTCACACTCACATGCTTACTTTGCATGAAAAATGCCTTACCCGCTGCTATTTTCTTCAACGCCTCGATTTCTTGGAGGGCCTTGTAGGCTTCGGCCTTAGCGGCTTTGGCACTCTCAAGAGCCGATGCAAGCTCAGACTCTCGAGTCTTCGAGTCACGCTCCAGGCTCTCATGTTTTTCCACGAGATCCTGGAGCTCTTGTTGTACCTCCGCCACCCGCGCCTCCTGCTTCTCTCGCTCGGTGCGCTCCGCGGCCGCATTATGTTCGGCCGCGGACACCGCCTCCTTCAGGGTCGCCACGTCGGTCGTGGCACCTGCAATACCCATGTTATCCTTGTCAATTTTCTTGCAACTAAATCCTTTTCTGTAAGGTACAATCTTAATACGGTGTTATTCACCTTCCTTGTCCTCGAGCTGCTTCTTGGCACGGCCGAGCTCGTTCTCGGACCGCTCGAGGCTTTGCTTCAAAGTATTAACCTCCGCAGTCAGTGCGGCAGAGGTCAGCAGCACAGCCTGCAACCCCATATTGACATATTTCATAACTCCTGCGTATATCTTTTTAGATCCTCAGTCCGGCTTTTCTTTTCGAATACCGAACCGACCATCAGGGGCTACTGTCATGCGGTACTATTCTACATATATCAAAATTCTTACCTCAAAGCCTGTTAGAAGGCTGCTGCAGGCTTCGGTCTGCCCGCTCTTGGCAAGCTGAACCTTCTGAATCACCGCACTCATGAAGGTGCGGTGTTCCTCTTCGATGGAGGTGCCGTTGAGCGCCTCCAGCAAGCTATCCGGTGCCTCCGGTTGGACGGAGGCCGCTGGCGTCGCGGTCTTGCCCTTCTTACGAAGGGGCCGCCCGTCGGACTCCGGAGCCACTTCAGGTTCCGGTGCGGAGTCCGGCGCAAAGTCCGGGAGGTTGCCCTGCGGCACCTCCGGGGCCTCCCCCTCCTGGCGGGTCCCTTCCCGGGATCCCACCTCGGCATTGTCCGCATCACGAGGGGTGGAGGCGGTCGGAAGGGAATCCATATCCGACGCACCCAAGGACCCACTCGACGAAGCGGGAAAATCATCCTTAGGCGGACTGCAGGGTTGTATGCGGCATTAGAAAGACACTATGTGGCGAAAAGAAAAACCATGAAGTTATTCGGGAGTCCGGATACTTACGATCTCGCCAGGGGCTTGGCCCTTGGAGGCCAATCCTCGTTGTCATCACTGGCGTTGGCGGAGCAGTCCGGGGGAAGAGTATTTCCCTTCTTGGACCATTCGGCCTCCCTCGTTGGGGAAGCCTTCCTTTTCTTCCCTCCCCCCGCTGGGGGAGAGGCCTTCTTCTTCTCCTCCTCGCCTTTGTGGGAGGAGTCTGCCTTGGAGTCATCGTCTGATGACACCTGAAAACGGGAACTCTTCCGAGTGCGCGTGGCCTTCTTCTTGGCCTTCTTCTCCGGCACCACATGGGGTGCCGGAGCCAGCAGCCCTGTTAAGCGGGCGTCCGCTGGGTCCTCTGGCAATGGAGCCGGATAGATAGTCTGTTCAGCCTTCTTCAGCCAGTCCTGTCAAAGGAGAGGGAGTTTAGATCCCGCATAGAGTCAAACTATGGAAAACAAGTGTCCCATAAAGGGCAAAATCGCTTACCTCGCTAGCCGGACGCTGCGAGCTGAATCTGCGTTCATCGGTAGCGGATGCGGGGGCCTCGGCACCTTTAAACAGCACCCTCCAGACATCTTCGTACGTAGTGTCGAAGAGCCCGCTCAAAGTCTGGTGCTGCGCCGAATCGAACTCCCACATACTGAAGCCCCGTCGTTGGCACGGGAGAATCCGGTGGATAAGCATGACCTGGACTACGTTGACAAGCTTGAGCTTCTTGTTGACTAGCTTTTTGATGCAGGCTTGGAGTCCGGTCAGCTCCTCTGAATCACCCCATGTCCGGCCGCTCTCTTTCCAGGAGGTGAGCCATATGGGGATGCCAGATCTGAATTCGGGGGCCGCTGCCCATTCAGGGTCTCGCGGCTCGGTGATGTAGAACCACACCGATTGCCACCCCTTAATGGTTTCCACGAAAGTGCCCTCAAGCCAAGTAACGTTGGGCATCTTGCCCACCATGGCGCCTCCGCACTCCGCTTGGCTGCC
This sequence comes from Triticum dicoccoides, assembly GCF_002162155.2. Lineage (NCBI taxonomy): Eukaryota > Viridiplantae > Streptophyta > Magnoliopsida > Poales > Poaceae > Triticum > Triticum dicoccoides. The sequence goes on along the minus strand of NC_041385.1, from coordinate 789,762,647 downwards.
CTTTACGACCTTCGTCTTGATACTGAAGGTCTTGAGCCACAAGCCGAAGTGGGGTTGGATGCAGAGGAAAGCCTCACACACGAAGATAAACGCCGAGATATTGAGGATAAAATTCGGGGCCAGATCATGGAAATCCAGGCCGTAGTAGAACATCAGCCCCCGGACAAAGGGATGGAGTGGGAAGCCCAGTCCGCGGAGGAAATGGGGAAGAAATACTACCCTCTCGTGGGGCCTGGGGGTGGGGATAAGCTCTCCCTCGTCGGGGAGCCGGTGCGCGATGTCGCTGGACAGATATCCGGCGCTGCGCAGCTTCTGGATGTGCCCCTCCGTAACGGAGGAGGCCATCCACTTGCCTCCCGCTCCGGACATAGTTGGAGAAGGTTGAGGTGAGATGTGCGGACTTGGGCGCTGGAGCTCGAGTTCGCGGAGATGGATAAGCCAAGGAGGAAGAAGGTGCAGGTAAAAGGGTTGGATCTTTATCCCCTTATATGGGCGGACGGAAACATGCGTCCCCACTGGCCTGATAAAACTCGCTTATCTCCCCAATGGAGCGGTTGGGTTACCCACGTCCGTATTGATGGGAATCCCGGAATAAGGGGAACACGATCTCTGCTTCGACAAGACGTGCCAAGGAAACCGCTTCGCTAAACACGCTGAGGTGGTACAATAAAAACGATTCGAGTAAAGGCTTGGTAGTGGTGTGACGTCACGCCACCAAATACGTTAGCAGATTGAACTTGTGTAAATATTATTCTCTCTACGGTGGAGTGTGGAATTTATTTTGCAGAGCCGGACACTATCCTGGTGTTCACAATCTTCTATAAATTATTTGGAGAAGGAACCCGCCTTGCAATGCCGAAGACAACATGCGCGTCGGACTCATCGTCATTGAAGCCTGGTTCAGGAGCTACTGAGAGAGTCCTGGACTAGGGGGTGTCCGGATAGCCGAACTATCATCATCGGCCGGACTCCAAGACTATGAAGATACAAGATTGAAGACTTCGTCCCGTGTCCGGATGGGACTTTCCTTGGCGTGGAAGGCAAGCTTGGCGATACGGATATGTAGATCTCCTACCATTCTAACCGACTCTATGTAACCCTAGCCCTCTCCGGTGTCTATATAAACCGGATGGCTTTAGTCCGTAGGACGGACAACAATCATACCATAGGCTAGCTTCTAGGGTTTAGCCTCCTTGATCTCGCGGTAGATCTACTCTTGTAATACCCACATCATCAATATCAATCAAGCAGGACGTAGGGTTTTACCTCCATCAAGAGGGCCCGAACCTGGGTAAAACATCGTGTCCCTTGTCTCCTGTTACCATCCGCCTAGACACACAGTTCGGGATCCCCTACCCGAGATCCGCCAGTTTTGACACCGACACATGGAATGTAATAACAGTGGCATGCATGTTAAGTCGATAGCCACACGCCACCTAACATCTCATGCATCCCTCAAAACCCCAAGTGACCAGACAACAAACCCATCGATCACACAAGATCCACATCCTCCCTACACCTTCCATACCTTTGCCCCCTCTGGGATTCAAATTCTCCAATCCATCCACAGCAGAAACCCAGAAGAAACAAAACGGATCCAATCAAAACAGACCTAGGGGACAAAAATCCACCACAGAAGAAAAGCACCAAAAGCCCAAACAAATCAATTAGCCCGCACTCACGCCGACGAAAAGCAAATGATAATCCGATATTCCGATCCACCCGCCCCTGTTTGCCCACTAGTCACACCCCACTGGGTAGCATAAAAGGATACTTGAATAAAAGTTTTTCAATGAAATACCTCGGTGAAGCTGCTTACATATTGGGCATTAAGATCTATAGAGATAGATCAAGACGCTTAATTGGACTTTCACAAAGCACATACCTTGACAAAGTTTTGAAGAAGTTCAAAATGGATCAAGCAAAGAAAGGGTTCTTCCCTGTGTTAAAAGGTGTGAAGTTGAGTAAGACTCAATGCCCGACCACTGCAGAAGATAGATAAAAAATGAAAGAAGTTCCCTATGCTTCAGTCATACGATCTATCATGTATGCAATGCTGTGTACCAGATCTGATGTGTGCCTTGCTATAAGTTTAGCAGGGAGGTACCAAAGTAATCCAGGAGTGGATCACTGGACAGCGGTCAAGAACATCCTAGAATACCTGAAAAGGACTAAGGATATTTTTCTCGTTTATGGAGGTGACAAAGAGCTCATCGTAAATGGTTGCGTTGATGCAAGCTTTGACACTGATCCGGACAATTCTAAATCGCAAACCGGATACGTGTCTACATTGAATGGTGGAGCTGTCAGTTGGTGTAGTTCTAAACAAAGCATTGTGGCAGGATCTACATGTGAAGCGGAGTACATAGCTGCTTCGGAAGCAGCAAATGAAGGAGTCTAGATGAAGGAGTTCATATCCGATCTAGGTGTCATACCTAGTGCATTGGGTCCAATGAAAATATTTTGTGACAATATTGGTGCAATTGCTTTGGCGAAGGAATCCAGATTTCACAAAAGAACCAAGCACATCAAGAGACGCTTCAATTCCATTCGGGATTTAGTCCAAGTGGGAGACATATAAATTTGCAAGATACATACGGATCTGAATGTAGCAGACCCGTTGACTAAGCCTCTTCCACGAGCAAAACATGATCAGCACTAGGGCTCCATGGGTGTTAGAATCATTACAGTGTAATCTAGATTATTGACTCTAGTGCAAGTGGGAGACTGAAGGAAATATGCCTCTACTTGACAAACAGAGTGTCACTAGTATGCCTCTACTTGACTAGCTTGTTGATCAAAGATGGTTATGTTTCCTAACCATAGACATGTGTTGTCATTTGATTAACGGGATCACATCATTAGGAGAATGATGTGATTGACATGACCCATTTCGTTAGCTTAGCACACGATCGTTTAGTATATTGCTATTGCTTTCTTCATGACTTATACATGTTCCTATGACTATGAGATTATGCAACTCCCATTTACCGGAGGAACACTTTGTGTGCTACCAAATGTCACAACGTAACTGGGTGATTATAAAGGAGCTCTACAGGTGTCTCCAAAGGTACATGTTGGGTTGGCGTATTTCGAGATTAGGATTTGTCACTGCGATTGTCGGGGAGGTATCTCTGGGCCCTCTTGGTAATGCACATCACTTAAGCCTTGCAAGCATTGCAACTAATGAGTTAGTTGTGAGATGATGTATTACGAAACGAGTAAAGAGACTTGCCGGTAACGAGATTGAACTAGGTATTGAGATACCGACGATCGAATCTCGGGCAAGTAACATACCGATGACAAAGGGAACAACGTATGTTGTTATGCGGTCTGACCGATAAAGATCTTCGTAGAATATGTGGGAGCCAATATGGGCATCCAGGTTCCGCTATTGGTTATTGACCGGAGACGTGTCTCGGTCATGTCTACATAGTTCTTGAACCCGTAGGGTCCGCGCGCTTAACATTACGATGGCAGTTTCATTATGAGTTTATATATTTCGATGTACCGAAGGTTGTTTGGAGTCCAGGATATGATCACGGACTTGACGAGGAGTCTTGAAATGGTCGAGACATAAAGATAGATATGTTGGACGACTATATTTGGACACCGGAAAGGTTCCGGGTGAGATTGGGACAATACCGGATCACCGGGAGGTTATCGGAACCCCCCGGGAGGTATATGGGCCTTATTGGGCCTTATTGGAAAGGAGGGGAAAGGAGCAAGGGAGGGGGCGCGCCCCGCCCCCAAGCCCAATCCGAATTGGGAGCCCCCCCTTTCCTTCCTCCCTCCTTCCTCTTCCTTCCCTCTCCTACTCCTAATAGGAAAAGGGGAGTCCTACTCCCGATGGGAGTTGGACTCCCCCCCTTGGGCGCGCCACCCCCCTTGGCCGGCCCCCTCCTCCACTCCTTTATATACGGAGGAGGGGGCACCCCATAGACACAACAATTGATCCCTTGGATCTCTTAGCCGTGTGCGGTGCCCCCCTCCACCATAGTCCACCTCAATAATACTGTAGCGGTGCTTAGGCGAAGCCCTGCAATGGTAGAACATCAAGATCATCACCACGCCATCGTGCTGATAGAACTCTTCCCCGACACTTTGCTGGATCGGAGTCCGGGGATCGGCATCGAGCTAAATGTGTGCTAGAACTCGGAGGTGCCTTAGTTTCGGTGCTTGATCGGTCGGGCCGTGAAGACGTACGACTACATCAACCACGTTGGTATAACGCTTCCGCTATCGGTCTACGAGGGTACGTGGACAACACTCTCCCCTCTCATTGCTATGCATCACCATGATCTTGTGTGTGCGTAGGAATTTTTTTTGAAATTACTACGTTCCCCAACAGTGGTATCAGAGCTTGGTTTTATGCGTAGATGTCATATGCACGAGTAGAACACAAGTGAGTTGTGGGTGATATAAGTCATAATGCTTACCAGCATGTCATACTTTGGTTCGGTGGTATTGTTGGATGAAGCGGCACGGACCGACATTACGCGTACGCTTACGCGAGACTGGTTCTACCGACGTGCTTTGCACACAGGTGGCTAGCGGGTGTCAGTTTCTCCAACTTTAGTTGAACCGAGTGTGGCTACGCCCGGTCCTTGCGAAGGTTAAAACAGCACCAACTTGACAAACTATCGTTGTAGTTTTGATGCGTAGGTAAGAACGATTCTTGCTAAGCCCGTAGCAGCCACGTAAAACTTGCAACAACAAAGTAGAGGACGTCTAACTTGTTTTTGCAGGGCATGTTGTGATGTGATATGGTCAAGACATGATGCTAAATTTTATTGTATGAGATTATCATGTTTTGTAACAGAGTTATCGGTAACTGGCAGGAGCCATATGGTTGTCGCTTTATTGTATGCAATGCAATCGCCCTGTAATGCTTTACTTTATCACTAAGCGGTAGCGATAGTCGTAGAAGCATAAGATTGGCGAGACGACAACGATGCTACTATGGAGATCAAGCTGTCGCGCCGGTGACAATGGTGATCATGACGGTGCTTCGAAGATGGAGATCACAAGCACAAGATGATGATGGCCATATCATATCACTTATATTGATTGCATGTGATGTTTATCTTTTATGCATCTTATCTTGCTTTGATTGACGGTAGCATTATAAGATGATCCCTCACTAAATTATCATAGTAAAAGTGTTCTCCCTGAGTATGCACCGTTGTGAAAGTTCTTCGTGCTGAGACACCACGTGATGATCGGGTGTGATAGGCTCTACGTTCAAATATAACGGGTGCAAAACAGTTGCACACGCGGAATACTCAGGTTAAACTTGACGAGCCTAGCATATAACAGATATGGCCTCGGAACACGGAGACCGAAAGGTCGAGCGTGAATCATATAGTAGATATGATCAACATATTGATGTTCACCGTTGAAACTACTCCATCTCACGTGATGATCGGACATGGTGTAGTTGATATGGATCACGTAATCACTTAGAGGATTAGAGGGATGTCTATCTAAGTGGGAGTTCTTTAGTAATATGATTAATTGAACTTAAATTTATCATGAACTTAGTACCTGATAGTATCTTGCTTGTCTATGTTGATTGTAGATAGATGGCCCGTGCTGTTGTTCCGTTGAATTTTAATGCGTTCCTTGAGAAAGCAAACTTGAAAGATGATGGTAGCAATTACACGGACTGGGTCCGTAACTTGAGGATTATCCTCATTGCTGCACAGAAGAATTACATCCTAGAAGCACTGCTGGGTGCCAGGCCTGCTGCTGGAGCAATGCCAGATGTTATGAACGTCTGGCAGAGCAAAGCTGATGACTACTCTATAGTTCAGTGTGCCATGCTTTACGGCTTAGAACCGGGTCTTCAACGATGTTTTGAACGTCATGGAGCATATGAGATGTTCCAAGAGTTGAAGTTAATATTTCAAGCAAATGCCTGGATTGAGAGATATGAAGTCTCCAATAAGTTTTACAGCTGCAAGATGGAGGAGAACAGTTCTGTCAGTGAGCATATACTCAAAATGTCTGGGTATAATAATCACTTGATTCAACTGGGAGTTAATCTTCCAGATGATAGCGTCATTGACATAATTCTCCAATCACTGCCACCAAGCTACAAGAGCTTTGTGATGAACTATAATATGCAAGGGATGGAAAAGACTATTCCTGAGCTCTTCGCGATGCTAAAAGCTGCGGAGGTAGAAATCAAAAAGGAGCATCAAGTGTTGATGGTTAACAAGACCACTAGTTTCAAGAAAAAGGGCAAAGGGAAGAAGAAGGGAAACTTCAAGAAGAACAGCAAACAAGTTGCTACTCAGGAGAAGAAACCCAAGTCTGGACCTAAGCCTGAAACTGAGTGCTTCTACTGCAAGCAGACTGGTCACTAGAAGCGGAGCTGCCCCAAGTATTTGGCGGATAAGAAGGATGGCAAGGTGAACAAAGGTATATGTGATATACATGTTATTGATGTGTACCTTACTAATGCTCGCAGTAGCACCTGGGTATTTGATACTGGTTCTGTTGCTAATATTTGCAACTCGAAACAGGGACTACGGATTAAGCGAAGATTAGCTAAGGACGAGGTGACGATGAGCGTGGGAAATGGTTCCAAAGTCGATGTGATCGCGGTCGGCACGCTACCTCTACATCTACCTTCGGGATTAGTTTTAGACCTAAATAATTGTTATTTGGTGCCAGCGTTGAGCATGAACATTATATCTGGATCTTGTTTGATGCGAGATGGTTATTCATTTAAATCATAGAATAATGGTTGTTCTATTTATATGAGTAATATCTTTTAAGGTCATGCACCCTTGAAGAGTGGTCTATTTTTATTGAATCTCGATAGTAGTGATACACATATTCATAATGTTGAAGCCAAAAGATGTAGAGTTGATAATGATAGTGCAACTTACTTTTGGCATTGCCGTTTAGGTCATATCGGTGTAAAGCGCATGAAGAAACTCCATACTGATGGACTTTTGGAACCACTTGATTATGAATCACTTGGTACTTGCGAATCGTGCCTCATGGGCAAGATGACTAAAACACCGTTCTCCGGTACTATGGAGAGAGCAACTAATTTATTGGAGATCATACATACAGATGTATGTGGTCCGATGAATGTTGAGGCTCATGGCGGATATCGTTATTTTATCACCTTCACAGATGATTTGAGCAGATATGGGTATATCTACTTAATGAAGCATAAGTCTGAAACATTTGAAAAGTTCAAAGAATTTCAGAGTGAAGTTGAAAATCATCGTAACAAGAAAATAAAGTTTCTACGATCTGATCGTGGAGGAGAATATTTGAGTTACGAGTTTGGTCTACAGTTGAAACAATGTGGAATAGTTTCGCAACTAACGCCACCCGGAACACCACAGCGTAATGGTGTGTCCGAACGTCGTAATCGTACTTTACTAGATATGGTGCAATCTATGATGTCTCTTACAGATTTACCGCTATCATTTTGGGGTTATGCTTTAGAGACGGCCGCATTCACGTTAAATAGGGCACCATCAAAATCCGTTGATATGACGCCTTATGAATTGTGGTTTGGCAAGAAACCAAAGTTGTCGTTTCTGAAAGTTTGGGGCTGCGATGCTTATGTGAAAAAGCTTCAACCTGATAAGCTCGAACCCAAATCGGAGATATGTGTCTTCATAGGATGCCCAAAGGAGACTATTGGGTACACCTTCTATCACAGATCCGAAGGCAAGACGTTTGTCGCTAAATTCGGAAACTTTCTAGAGAAGGAGTTTCTCTCGAAAGAAGTGAGTGGGAGGAAAGTAGAACTTGATGAGGTAACTGTACCTGCTCCCTTATTGGAAAGTAGTATATCGCAGAAACAGGTTTCTGTGACACCTACACCAATTAGTGAGGAAGATAATGATGATGATCATGAAACTTCAGATCAAGTTGTTACTGAACCTCGTAGATCAACCAGAGTAAGATCCGCACCAGAGTGGTACGGTAATCCTGTTCTGGAAGTCATGTTACTAGACCATGATGAACCTACGAACTATGAAGAAGCGATGGTGAGCCCAGATTCCGCAAAATGGCTTGAGGCCATGAAATCTGAGATGGGATCCATGTATGAGAACAAAGTGTGGACTTTGGTTGACTTGCCCAATGATCGGCAAGCAATTGAAAATAAATGGATCTTCAAGAAGAAGACTGACGGTGACGGTATTATTACTGTCTACAAAGCTTGACCTGTCGCGAAAGGTTTTCGACAAGTTCAAGGGGTTGACTACGATGAGACCTTCTCATCCATAGTGATGCTTAAGTCTGTCCGAATCATGTTAGCAATTGCTGCATTTTATGATTATGAAATATGGCAGATGGATGTCAAAACTGCATTCCTGAATGGATTTCTGGAAGAAGAATTGTATATGATGCAACCGGAAGGTTTTGTCGATCCAAAGGGAGCTAACAAAGTGTGCAAGCTCCAGCGATCCATTTATGAACTGGTGCAAGCCTCTCGGAGTTGGAATAAACGCTTTGATAGTGTGATCAAAGCATTTGGTTTTTTACAGACTTTTGGAGACGCTTGTATTTACAAAAAAGTGAGTGGGAGCTCTGTAGCATTTCTGATACTATATGTAGATGACATATTGCTGATCGGAAATGATATATAATTTCTGGATAGCATAAAAGGATACTTGAATAAAAGTTTTTCAATGAAAGACCTCGGTGAAGCTGCTTACATATTGGGCATTAAGATCTATAGAGATAGATCAAGACGCTTAATTGGACTTTCACAAAGCACATACCTTGACAAAGTTTTGAAGAAGTTCAAAATGGATCAAGCAAAGAAAGGGTTCTTGTCGGTGTTACAAGGTGTGAAGTTGAGTAAGACTCAATGCCCGACCACTACAGAAGATAGAGAAAAAATGAAAGAAGTTCCCTATGCTTCAGCCATAGGATCTATCATGTATGCAATGCTGCGTACCAGACCTGATGTGTGCCTTGCTATAAGTTTAGCAGGGAGGTACCAAAGTAATCCAGGAGTGGATCACTGGACAGCGGTCAAGAACATCCTGAAATACTTGAAAAGGACTAAGGATATGTTTCTCGTTTATGGAGGTGACAAAGAGCTCATCGTAAATGGTTACGTTGATGCAAGCTTTGACACTGATCCGGACAATTCTAAATCGCAAACCAGATACGTGTTTACATTGAACGGTGGAGCTGTCAGTTGGTGCAGTTCTAAACAAAGCGTTGTGGCAGGATCTACATGTGAAGCGGAGTACATAGCTGCTTCGAAAGCAGCAAACGAAGGAGTCTGGATGAAGGAGTTCATATCCGATCTAGGTGTCATACCTAGTGCATCGGGTCCAATGAAAATATTTTGTGACAATACTGGTGCAATTGCTTTGGCAAAGGAATCCAGATTTCACAAAAGAACCAAGCACATCAAGAGACGCTTCAATTCCATTCAAGATTTAGTCCAAGTGGGAGACATATAAATTTTCAAGATACATACGGATCTGAATGTAGCAGACCCGTTGACTAAGCCTCTTCCACGAGCAAAACATGATTAGCACCAAGGATCCATGCGTGTTAGAATCATTACAATGTAATCTAGATTATTGACTCTAGTGCAAGTGGGAGACTGAAGGAAATATGCCCTAGAGGCAATAATAAAGTTATTATTTATCTCCTTATATCATGATAAATGTTTATTATTCATACTAAAATTGTATTAACTGGAAACATAATACATGTGTGAATACATAGACAAACAGAGTGTCACTAGTATGCCTCTACTTGACTAGCTTGTTGATCAAAGATGGTTATGTTTCCTAACCATAGACATGTGTTGTCATTTGATTAACGGGATCACATCATTAGGAGAATGATGTGATTGACATGACCCATTCCGTTAGCTTAGCACACGATCGTTTAGTATATTGCTATTGCTTATTCATGACTTATACATGTTCCTATGACTATGAGATTATGCAACTCCCGTTTACCGGAGGAACACTTTGTGTGCTACCAAACGTCACAACGTAACTGGGTGATTATAAAGGATCTCTACAGGTGTCTCCAAAGGTACATGTTGGGTTGGCGTATTTCAAGATTAGGATTTGTCACTCCGATTGTCGGAGAGGGATCTCTTGGCCCTCTCGGTAATGCACATCACATAAGCCTTGCAAGCATTGCAACTAATGAGTTAGTTGTGAGATGATGTATTACGAAACGAGTAAAGAGACTTGCCGGTAACGACATTTAACTAGGTATTGAGATACCGACGATTGAATCTCGGGCAAGTAACATACCGATGACAAAGGGAACAACGTATGTTGTTATGCGGTCTGACCGATAAAGATCTTCGTAGAATATGTGGGAGCCAATATGAGCATCCAGGTTCCGCTATTGGTTATTGACCGGAGACGTGTCTCGGTCATGTCTACATTGTTCTCGAACCCGTAGGCTCCGCACGCTTAATGTTACGATGATAGTTTCATTATGAGTTTATATATTTTGATGCACCGAAGGTTGTTCGGAGTCCCGGATATGATCACGGACTTCACGAGGAGTCTCGAAATGGTCGAGACATAAAGATCGATATATTGGACGACTATATTTGGACACCGGAAAGGTTCCGAGTGAGATTGGGACAATACCGGATCACCGGGAGCTTATCGGAACCCCCCGGGAGGTATATGGGCCTTATTGGGCCTTAGTGGAAAGGAGGGGAAAGGAGCAAGGGAGGGGCGCCCCCCCCCTCCCAAGCCCAATCTGAATTGGCAGGGGGCCCCCCTTTCCTTCCTCCCTCCTTCACCATAGTCCCCCTCGATAATACTTTAGCGGTGCCCCCCTCCACCATAGTCCACCTCGATAATACTTTAGCGGTGCTTAGACGAAGCCCTGCGACGGTAGAACATCAAGATCGTCACCACGCCGTCGTGCTGACAGAACTCTTCCCCGACACTTTGCTGGATCGGAGTCCGGGGATCGTCATCGATCTGAACGTGTGCTAGAACTCAGAGGTGCCGTAGTTTCGGTGCTTGATCGGTCGGGCCGTGAAGACGTACGACTACATCAACCGCGTTGTTATAACGCTTCCGCTATCGGTCTACGAGGGTACGTGGACAACACTCTCCCCTCTTGTTGCTATGCATCACCATGATGTTGCGTGTGCGTAGGATTTTTTTTTGAAATTACTACGTTCCCCAACATGAGGTTCCTTTCTCCTTTATTTAAGAAAATTATCTATAGCGGGGGTTCAAAGAACGCGCTACTGCTACATTAGCTATAGCGCTTGTTCTGAAAGCACGCTACTGCTACTCCTGTCTCCTTTATTTTTATTTTTATTTTATTTTCCTTCACATTTTCTTTTTTTCCTTTCCCCCTTTTCTATTTCTTTCATTTTCATTTACTTTTCTATATGTTTTTCATTTCATTTTATTTTCATTAGTAGTAGCGCTTTTCCCAGAAAACACGCTGCTACAACCAACTTAGCAACAACGCGCTTTACCTAATCTCGCTACTACTATTCCTAGCCTGCCGAGAACTGTGCGGGAAATGTAGTAGTAGCGCTTCTTCTTGCAGACACGCTACTACTATAACATTAGTTGTAGCGTGTTTTGTGACCATGCGCTACAGGTAAAATAGCAATAGCACCTTTTTTTTGACCGACGCTCCTCGTAAGCTTCTGTGTGTAAGGTTTTCCCTAGTAGTGATGGGGTTGGATTGATGCATGACGTTATGAAATAAGAATGGGAGGCATACAGAAACACACCATCTCCCGAAATCATATGGGGCATAGCGGGGATCGATAACAATGTATTAACTCGGAGCGAACGTAGGGGCAACACAAATGCATAAGCAAAGGAACAAACATAAGAAGGTGGAGATCCACCGAGAGTATTCCTGAGTAAGAGAGCGACATGCATACATTGAAAATGGAGGGGGCGAGATGAATTTCTCTTTGTAAAAACTGGATTTCATCTGTGAACACCATTTATAATTGATGTTTCTTAAAATGTGTTCTTCTCTTTATACCTTTGTCGGCACTTTTTCACCAATGACCGATGACATAAAGGCTCAGGGTCGTCTATCTTTGAATCCCTGAACATGATGTACTTTGATGAGGGTGGGCTTTTGAAGATGTTTTGCTTGAAGACAAGAAATATATCCTACGAGTGTGTGGCGAAGTTGAGAAAAATGCAACAACACATGTGTTTTCCCCTTGGATGCATAAACCATTTGGACCGAAGCATCATGATGTTGACATTTTCTATTTTGTTAGATGGTATACTAATTTCAAATTGGATTTAATTAATGTAGGGATAAGACTTACAACCTAGTAGGGATTCAAAAGGAAAACATACGCTATAAAGAAGAAAGATGGTAGTAGGCTATCTTGTCAGGGCAAACATGCATGACTTGTCATTTTCAATCTTGAAGGCCATCTGAAACTGCAAGGGCCGGGAGGTGATGTTTTCAAATACTAGAGCATTCTGCTCCTTCCACAAATTTCAGATTATGTATGAGGCTATAATGTTGAGCATATATTTGCCTTTTCATACAGGCTCCAGAATGGACCCTCTCCCACCAGCTCGTCAAATCGGTGTTTAGTGTAAAGGCTAGGGCTAGCCGAGAGAATGGAGCAAAACACACATGTGTACCAAACCTCTTTGTAGAAAGGAATGTTAAGGCTCGGGTGCAAAGCAGGCTCCAGGACTTGGTCAAAAAATTAATCGTTGGATAGGTAATGCACTCACTAACCTTGCTTGGTGCAATGATGAGTGGCCCTTATAAAAGACACACTCCTCTCAATGGTCTCGTTGTAGCCTCTAAATGCGTTATCATGCTAGTAATACAAGCCAAACAAACACGGCGGGGTCAAGGCTCCCGAGCCAGAGAGCACCAAAGATAAACAATGGGGTTAGGTCGATGCAATCAGATATGAAATACGAATGGGAGATATATGGAAACACATCATCTCCAAAAATCATATGGTCCATGGCTGGAAGCAAGAAATTGTATTTGCTAGGGGGGGTGTAAGGGCAACACTAATGTACACGCAAAGGAGCGAACATGAGAAGACTGAGATCCGCCGAGAGTACTCCAAAGTGAAAGAGCGACATGCGGATATTGAAAAGGGTTGAGATGAATATCACTTTGTAAAAACCGCATTGCTCTTCTGGTGAACCTTTATATTGGATCTTGGTTCTTTTTTAAAACTACGTCTTCTTTCTCTCGTCACTATTGTCGATACTTTTTCCACCAACGGTAAACCATCCAAACCCTAATCCTCCTCCTTCGCTGCTCCTCCACCCGATTTCTATTGCTTTCTTAAGTGACCACAAATCCATCGACCACACGAGATCCTCCTTCATAGTCTCCCCTACACCTTTTCCCCCATCCGAAATTCAAATTCTCCAAACCATCCGCAACCAAAAACACATATCAGTCAGAAAAAACAAAACGATACCAACCAAAAACCTAGGGGGCAAACCCACCGCAGAAGAAAAACACCAAAATGGCAAAACATTAGCCCACGCTAACGCCCACACAAAGAAAATGATAATCCGGTCCGATCACCCATTTGCCCGCTAGTCGGGTCGCACTAAGCTAAGCCACATCACACTAGAGAGTAGTACCGTTCACTTGTCCACCAACGAGTATAGTCTTGAGTGTGAAGTAGGCTCAAGACTTGGTCACAAAATTAATGGATGGATAGCTAATGCACTTAAAAACCTTCCTTGGTGTAAGCATGACCGATCCATATGAAAGGCACACTCCTCTCGGGTGTCTTACCCTGTAGCATGTAAGTAAGTTACCAAGATAGTACTAGCAGCCAAACAAACGCAGTGAGGATCGAGGCACTCAAGCCAGAGAGCACCAGAGTTTAAAAAATGGGATTGATTCAATCAACCCATTATGAAATAAGAATGAGAGGCATATGGGAACACATCAAGTTCAAAAATCATGTGAGGCATAGCAGCAGGCAAAGGGCAAGTATTTGCCAGGAGGGAAGGCACGGGCGATACTAATGTACTTATGAAGGAACTAAAATGAGAAAATGGAGATCTATCGAGAGAACTCCTGAGCGAAAGAGTGGCATGCAAAAATTGAAAAGTAGGTGAGATGCACTTCAATTTGTAAAAACAAAATTGCACTTTCGGTCGAATCTTGTTTTTTTAAATCCGCCTTCTTCTCCATGTGGCATTATCGATACTTTTTCACCAAATGGCCAATGGCATAAAGGCGAGCAACATTACATGTCTGAACCCTAGTCAACCCTTGGATGTACATGCCAGAAAGGCCAAAGCCTCGCCACTCACCCCCCTCCTTCACCGACCCTTCATCTAAATTCTAAACTCTATGTTGGTCGCATGTTAAAAAACACAGAACAAATCAAGTGATTATTCATGGGCTAGACCAAAGGAGTACTGCTTCTTCGTCTAAATACTATGGTGCTACCATGGAATGCAAGACCATTAGCATGCACATTAAGTCAACAACCACACGCCACCTAACATCAGCAACCCCTCACAGATCTAATGGCCACAAAATTTGTTGACCACACGAGACCCTCCTTCCTATTCCCCCCTACGGCTTTGCCTCCATTAGGAATTCAAGTTCTCCAAACCATCCGCAACCAAAAGCCCAAATGAGGTAGAAGAAACAAACACTAGTAGAAAAAGGACCTAATATGAGACACATTAGTGCCGGTTTGGTTTTGAGCCGGCACTTTCGCCGGTTGGTTGCAGAAATGTGCCCTGAATGATGGCGATATTCAAAATGACATGTACTCGCTGTCCCAGTTACCATCTTCGAATATAATGACTTTCAAAGGGTACCAGATAAATAGGAATACATTTTACACGATCGCCCAAGATAAGAAGAGCACCAACCAAAACAGTGGTGTCTGCTTTGATGCAACAACCAACACGGGAAAGGAAACATATTATGGTTACATAGAGGACATATGGGAACTTAATTATGGATCAGGTGATTTGAAGGTCCCTTTGTTTCGGTGCAAATGGGTCAATATGACACGAGGCGGGGTAATGGAAGACCCGCAGTACGGAATGACAACTGTGGATCTCAACAATCTTGCGTATGCAGACGAACCATTCGTCCTAGCCAATGATGTGGCGCAGGTTTTTTATGTGAAAGACATGTCTACCAGGCCGAGAAAAAGAAAAGATAAGGAAGCGAATGGATCATACGACGAGCCAAAGCGCCACATAGTTCTTTCAGGAAAAAGAAACATCGTGGGAGTGGATGATAAGACAGACATGTCAGAAGATTATGAAAAGTTAGATGAAATTGCTCCATTCATAGTGAATATTGACCCGAGCATCTAGTTAAATGATGAAGATTTTCCATGGCTACGGCGCAAAGGGATAGACGCGAAGAAAAAGTTTCACACCCAAAGATCTGGGATGTGATCGGCTTCACTATCATCACTTTCTCTGTGTTTCACACCCACGAGGGAATGTCTGTAATAGTTAGGGTAGTTATGTGTTTTGGCATTTGAAACGCGAAGAAATTTTATGTGCAAACAAATTCTTTTCATGCATGCATTTACTTATTTTTTCCAGCTGAATGACCCTGAAATTGAAAACCATTTCAAATGAACTCAGAAAAGGTTGAAAGTTGGCATGGTATCATAATTTCATAATAATAGCATGTGCAAGAAAGTAGAGGGGGTTACGGCAAAAACTGGATGCACTTCGTGTACAAAATGGACAATCTCTTTCGAAGTATCAGGGTTTCCGACGAAAACTGAACTGTTACAAAGGCATTTCATTTTTTAAATAACCTAAGCATTACCAAAATGAATATAATGATAAAACACACTAATATTAAACATAAGAAAAAAGAATCACTGAAAAAACTTTTTTCAAAGTTAAGTTATTCACAAACTAGTGATTCACACAAATTTCAAATAATTCAAAATTTAAACTATTCAAATTTGAAAACTACCGGCACTAACAGAAAGTTTGTAATTTTTTGTACCTAAAGCAAAAATATTCACAAAGAAACTCTAAATACAGCAAAAAACAACTCAAAAATAAATAAAACAAAAATAAGTAAATCGAAAAAAATTTAGACAATAAAAAAGCCCACCTATTGGGCCAAAGCGGCCTGCATACGACTAGGAACACAATCTTTTGTTGGGCCAGGATGCAGGCCCGCAAAGGCCCAGTAGGCCCACTGGGCGAAGAGGACAGGTAGGCCCAGTAGGCCTGACTAGGAGAGGAGCTCGAGAGAGCTACCGCACTGGAGCTTATAAAATAGTGCGGTAGCCTCTCGGCTAGCGAGGTGGGACTAAACTTGCGCACCGCCTGGAGCCAGCGCACCCCCTTTAGTACCGGGTGGTGGATCCAACCGGTACTAAAGGGGGGGCCTTTAGTACCGGTTGGAGCCACCACCCGGTACTAAAGGGGGTGCGCTTCCCGCCGCTTGGCCTGGCCAAAACAGACCTTTAGTACCGGTTGGTGGCTCCAACCGGTACTAAAGGTCCATCCTATATATACAACACTTGAAAAAAATTCAGTTTCCCTCTGTTCTTCCCTCTGTTTCCTCCCTCCGTCGCGCCGCCCTGCCCCGATCGTCGCGGCCCCCGCCCCTTGTCGCCGCCCCCGTCGACGTCGCCGCCCCGGCCGTCCCCATCCCAGTCGTCCCCGTCGTCCCCG
>NC_041385.1:789734829-789745513 GCF_002162155.2 Triticum dicoccoides | reverse complement strand
GCCGGTGAGCTCGCCCCAGCCGCCATGTCCACACACACACAGTACTACACACACACACACACACACACACACACACACACACTACACACACACACACTACACACACACACACACTACACACATTAGTTTGTTTGTTATAAATTTTTCTGTTTTTTAGTTATAGAAATGTTAGAAATTATTCTGTTTTTTAGTTATATAAATATTAGAAATGTTAGTTTTATAGAAATGTTATAAATGTTTTATGTTTTTTAGTTATAGAAATATTTATAGAAATGTTAGCAATTTTTCTGTTTTTTAGTTATATAAATATTAGAATTGTCATGGAAATGTTAGTTATATAATCAGGAAATTTTAGAATTAGTTTTAGTTAGATGAATTAGATTAATGTCAAATTGTTAGAATTTGCATATATATAGAATTTTAGTTATCACAATCCAATCATTTAAAAAATATTACTTTTTGCGGGCATATAGTATTTGTTCTCGACGATATGCCCGGCCCGCATCCTCGCCGTCGACCCATTCGCGACGACGTCATGCTTCAGGGGACCCATGTCCGGGATTGGGCTCCGCCGGGCTGGCACTGGGAGGTGCTACCTGGAGGGGCGCGCCGCTTGCTGAGGAACCCGACCTCGGGTCCCGTCGTCGACCCTGATCTTCTTTGGTGGCATTCGCGTGGGCCACATTCGGTGCAGAGGCAGCTGGCCCCGCCGGAGGTGGTGCGTTGCCGTGTCAGGGAGGAAGATGAGCACGTCCATCGCTACATGGCTGCTATGGATGACGTCAGGTTCTCCACTACTTGGCGGGTTCTTTGGGCAGATGACTGGAGATATGATCCTATGATGGTTCCTTCTCTTTGGGTGTGCACCGCCCGCGCCCCAGGAACCGAGAGTGGCGCCCTAGATTCTTCTGTAGTATTCGGTCTTTATTAGGTACCTAGCCAGTGATGTATTCGATATATAATATTCGAGACGATGTATTCGAGATTATATATATTAAGACGATGATGTATTCGAGATTATATATTTGAGAGGATGTATTCGAGATTCAGATTTTCCTTATTGATTAATTGCATCCATGCATTGTAATTTGAATACTAAATTGTTTTATATTTCTTCTGTATTATTAGTAAAGTAAAACCTATGGCGGACAATACCGGCAGAGAGAGAGAAGCGGAATTGTTCGACATCATACGTAGCCCTCACAGGCTAGATGATCTGAATGAAGCAGATGACGGCTCCCAATATCTTAACAATACCGGAGAGGGTGATGAAAAGATATTCGATCTCGACGACCGGGCTGATGAAGTCATGAACTATGATTATGATTATGACACAGACAATGTTTGTGATGATACAGACAATGCTGATCTTCAAATAACAAACACTACCGCGAGGTATATTTATATAAGCATGCATCATGGTGATCATCACATGTTTTTTTATTGAAGATATATTAACGAATCGATCTTTCTTCTTTCAGCCCTCCGGATCGAGCAAATCTGCTTCTACAGATAGCAAGACAAAGCGAGGACCGGGCAGATTGTTGAAGGATGGTGTAAAGTACCACATCGAATCCATCAAACCTAGTGGCGAACCCCTCACGCCTAAGAACATTGCGAACAAGTGGACTTGTCAGTGCGGAGTTCTTGTGAAGGACAAACTCCCAATCTCCATTGAAGAATGGAAAGAGCCAAAGACTAAACGTCCAGGTGTTACTTGGGTCGACAAAAGAGCCAAAAAAGACCTTGTGAAATCTCTAATAGAACATTTACCCTACCAGATCATTTCACTGAAGCAGATGTGGAGGAAGTCAAGGCCGCTGCTCTTAAGAAGATGGCAATTGCATTCAACACCCACAAGAAAAACTGTATGGGCCAACTACCTCACTAATGAAAGGAAGACTCCAGAATTCACGGGAACACTAGAGAAGCAAAGAGGGCACTGGGATGATTTCGTGACCTTCAAGGATTCAGAAATATCTAAGGAACGGTCGATGAAAAACAAGGCAAATGCCGCAAGAAAGACGCAGTTCCATAGGCTGGGTCCAGGTGGCTACGCGGTGGGATTGCCTAAGTGTGATAAGTCTGAGCAAGAGATGGAGGATGCAGGGGTCACTCCGGTTACCCGGCACTAGCCCCCCAGGTGCAGAACTTGGTTCTATGCGCATGGGGGAGCGTTGGACCCGAAGACAGGCGGAGTTTCGCGGAAGGCAAGTCTAAAAGGAGCCGAACAAAAGATAATTGACGCAATAGATGAAGCTCGAAGGGGGGTGTTCACGCCCAACAGAGAGAACGATGAGCTTACGCGTGCCCTGGGAAATCCTGAACACCCGGGAAGAACACGAGGCATGGGCGTTATTCCCTGGTATGAGGGCTTTTCAGAATGGAACGAGGACTACAGGAGCCGTGCAAGAAGGAAGATGGAGGAGGAGAAGAAAAGGAAGCTGGAGGATGAGCAGAGGAAGCAGGACACAGAACGCCTTCAAGGCCTAGAAGCAAGGCACGCGGACCTGGCACTCAAATTCCAGCAGCAGCAACAGCAGATCGACTCACTTAGCCAGGAAAGGGGGTCTCAGCAGCGGCAGCAGCAAGCGGATGATCGTCCAGCATTGGATAGCACCGTCCCATCCATGCCGAGAAGCAGTGTTGGTTCTGCCCCGGGCGACCCACTGCTGGATAATTACCCTGTGGATGACATCATAGAGAACACTAACTGCGAGCTACACTCCAAAATGAAGAACATATCCATGAAGGTGGCGGACAGCGTTGCTTTTCCAGTTACCCCCGAAGCAACCCACCATTGCATCCCGATTCCAGAGGGCTATGCTCGTGTCATGGTTGATGAAGTGGTGACCCATATTCGGGGCTAACGCTTGACATTCCTGGAGGTGAAGACGAGCGCACACTGGGAGAGGCCATACATCGTATCATCCTATGGAGAAAGGATTGCATCATCTTTCGAAGTCCACCGACACCGCGTCGTCTGCCGACTCCTCGAAGTCCGCCACCGAGTCAGCAGACTCCCGCTCCTCCAAGTCCACGAACGCGTGAGACGACTCCTCCTTGAAGTCCGCCACCTCCTCCAAGTCCCCGAACGTGTGAGCTGACTCCTTCGGTTTCAAGCCCGGCACAGCGTCATGCCACTTCTCCGATTGCAAGTCTGGCACCGTATCAGGCCACACCTCCTGCTTCAAGTCCGGCACATCATCAGGCCACTTCTCCTGGTCCAACTCCACGTCAGCCGTCTCCGCCGTCTCAGCAATCGCAGAAGAGACATCCCGCAGCTTTGGTGCGTAGCGGTACGAGTCGAGGTAGTTCAGGAAGTACAGGCGAAGGCAAGCGATATAAATATGGTCCAATCCTCGCTCCTCTTCCTCAGAGGCCTTACGACATGACTAAGGAGCAAAACACAGCCATAGTGCAAGCCCAAGTGGACGCCCATTTTGGACCGAAACCGGCACCACCGCCAAAGGAGAAAGTGCCTGAGAAAGTAATTGACCACTTCATTCGTATGGCTAGAGAACCAGCTCCCAAGCCTGTTGACTCAGACTATGAGCGCCAAATCAGGAAGGCACGTCAAGCACGACTACAGAAGGAAGCGAGCTCAAGCTCGAGCCAACAAGAAGCTGCCAAAAAATGCGGGAAAACCGTTCCCCAGTTGGGAGAACAGGCGGCGCAACCGATCCCCCCGCTTGTTGTGCCAACAACACATGAGAGGAGTAGTACGCGCGCCAAATATTATTGTGGGCAAACCGTTAGCGTTCCCCAGCATGGCGATGTGGTAATAACAGAGGACCATATAATGCAGGCTCAAATGCTAAATATCTCTGTTGGACAACTCCTCGAAATTGAGCCCATGCCTGCGCTTAAAAAATCGGAAATAGCATGGCAATATGTCCGGGGCAAACCTTTGGTCCATCCAGACAAGGTCAAGGACCTCCCAACGAGAATGTATCAATTGCATCAATGGTACATGAACATTACCAAGATTTCAAATCGAGAGTCCCTCATGGTGAATGTCAAGCATGAGCATTATTACCATGAGAAAGCTCTGGCCATTGAGTATCCAGAACTATTTTAGTTATTTAATCAAGACGCACTCGACAAGTCTATCTTCAGTTGCTATTGTCTGTAAGTGATTTCTTTCTGTAATTTAAGTCTCAAGCTAGTTATGTAGTGATAATTTTGATCAATCATTACATGTAATTATCCTAACTATATTCTTTTTCTGTGGTATTATATGCAGGATGAAGATGTATGAAATGAAAAAATCTAGATGCTATGGCGTTGGGTACATTGACCCAAATACCATTAATGAGGACATATGGCAGATTGAACATTGTCAAGCTGAAGTAGAGGAAAGCATGCTAAAGTTCTTGAAGCGCCTCAATACCAATGAAGATATACTACTTCCTTACAACTTCCCGTGAGTCATACTGTCTTGTACTACAAATTCTGTTTTTGCTTACTAGCTAGCTAGATGTTAATAATTAAGTGTATACGGTTTACGGTAGTTGATTAATTTTATGCACATGCCCGCTTAATTAAGACATGCAAACGTGTGCGTATGAAGTTGGCACTGGGTCTTGTTAGACATTAAAGTTGAGGAAGGAAAAGTTGAATTACTGGACTCACTAACTAAAGAAGATAAAGACTACACCATCGTGAAGGGGATAGTCAACAGGTAATTTCAATCATTATTAACTATTAGTTCCTGATATGAACTATTTAATAATCCCTTTATTAATTTTCTTTGCCGGCGGGCAGGGCATGGGCAAAGTTCATCAAGGTGACTCCAGGCACGTGGCCAAAAAAGTTGTTTTGGCATCGACCCAAGGTAAATAATTAAGTAGTACTAGCACTAGTGCAAAACCGGGCTTTAGTGCCGATTCGTGACGGCCTTTAGTGCCGGTTGGCGAACCGGCACTAAAGAGTGGGGACTAAAGCCCCCCCCCCCTTTAGTATCGGTTCGTCACGAACAGGCGCTAAAGTGCAAACACGTGGCACGAGCCAGGCCCGTGTGCGTGTAGGACATTAGTACCGGTTGGTAACACCAACCGGTACTAAATGTTTGGGGTTTTGTTTTATTTTTGCTTTAATTTTGTGTTTTCAATTTGGCTTTATTTTCCATTTAATTCTTTTTTGTTTGCTGGTATTTCACGATACTACAAATTGTACACGTTATGCATATATATTAAATAGATTTTCTCGTACGTAGAACCGCATATATATATATATAATATAAATCATCGAATGTCTCACAGCCAACACCATTAACTATTCACACATATACACATGTATATACATATACAATTTCTACTACATGTTGCCTTGGTGCCTTCGGAGCACGATGACAAGTGGTTCATGGGGGCGGTAGCGGGTAATAGTATTCCCCTTTCGGATCTATGACCTGGTCGAGCAAAAATCCGGCTATTTCCTCTTGAAGTGCTTGTATGCGGTCCGATGGTAGGAGCTTATCCGCACCGATCTGAACTGTTAAGAAGGAGATCAATATGCATGTGTGTTAGTTGTGTGACTAGCTAGATATCGATAATGGTGTGAATAGTGTTCTGACAAAAACGTACCCAGTCATGTCTATCAGATCTGCTCCTTTTGCACGTCATCATGTAAATGTTCTCGCAAACATAGTATGCACACAGATTATTCCCTTTCGCCTGCCTCAGGGCCTTTACGAGAATGGAATTGAATCAGATAATGATTAATCAAGCATAATAATTAATTAATGATATTGAAACAAGAATTAAAGAGATGGTAGCTAGCTAGTACTACTTAATTACTTACCTTGGGTCGATACCAAAACAACTTTTTTGGCCACGTGCCTGGAGTCACCTTGATAAACTTTGCCCATGCCCTGCCCGCCGGCAAAGAAAATTAATAAAGGGGTTATTAAATAGTTCATATCAGGAACTAATTAATAGTTAATAATGATTGAAATTACATGTTGACTATCCCCTTCACGATGGTGTAGTCTGTATCTTCTTTAGTTAGTGAGTTCAGTAATTCAACTTTTCCTTCCTCAACTTTAATGTCTAACTAGACCCAGTGCCAACTACATACGCACACGTTTGCATGTCTTAATTAAGCGGGCATGTGCATAAAATTAATCAACTACCGTAAACCGTATACACTTAATTATTAACATCTAGCTAGCTAGTAAGCAAAAACAGAATTTGTAGTACAAGACAGTGTGACTCACGGGAAGTTGTAAGGAAGTAGTATATCTTCATTGGTATTGAGGCGCTTCAAAAACTCTAGCATGCTTTCTTCTACATCATCTCGACAACATTCAATCTGCCATATGTCCTGATTAATGGTATTTGGGTCAATGAACCCAACCCCATAGCGTCCAGCTTTTTTCATTTCATACATCTTCATCCTGCATATAATACCACAGAAAAAGAATATAGTGAGGATAATTACATGTAATGATTGATCAAAATTATCACTACATAACTAGCTTGAGACTTAAATTACAGAAATAAATCACTTACAGACAATAGCAACTGACGATAGACTTGTCGAGTGCGTCTTGATTAAATAACTAAAATAGTTCTGGATACTCAATGGCCAGAGCTTTCTCATGGTAACAATGCTCATGCTTGACATTCACCATGAGGGACTCTCGATTGGAAATCTTGGTAATGTTCATGTACCATTGATGCAATTGATACATTCTCGTTGGGAGGTCCTTGACCTTGTCTGGATGGACCAAAGGTTTGCCCCGGACAAATGGCCATGCTATTTCCGATTCCTTAAGCGCAGGCATGGGCTCGATTTCGAGGAGTTGTCCAACAGATATATTGAGAATTTGATCCTGCATTATATGATCCTCTGTTATTACCACATCGCCATGCTGGGGAACGCTAACGTTTTGCCCACAATAATATTTGGCGCGTGTACTACTCCTCTCATGTGTTGTTGGCACAACAAGCGGGGGGATCGGTTGCGCCGCCTATTCTCCCAACTGGGGAACGATTTTCCCGCATTTTTTGGCAGCTGCTTGTTGGCACGAGCTTGAGCTCGCTTCCTTCTGTAGTCGTGCTCGATGTGCCTTCCTGATTTGGCGCTCATAGTCCGAGTCAACAGGCTTGGGAGCTGGTTCTCTAGCCATACGAATGAAGTGGTCAATTACTTTCTCAGGCACTTTCTCCTTTGGCGGCGGTGCCGGTTTTGGTCCAAAATGGGCGTCCACTTGGGCTTGCACTATGGCTATGTTTTGCTCCTTAGTCATGTCGTAAGGCCTCTGAGGAAGAGGAGCGAGGCTTGGACCATATTTATATCACTTGCCTTCGCATGTACTTCCTGAACTACCTCGACTCGTACCGCTACGCACCAAAGCTGCGGGATGTGTCTTCTGCGATTGCTGAGACGGCGGAGACGGCTGACGTGGAGTTGGACCAGGAGAAGTGGCCTGACGATGTGCCGGACTTGAAGCAGGAGGTGTGGCCTGACACGGTGCCGGACTTGCAACCGGAGAAGTGGCATGGCGCTATGCCGGGCTTGAAACCGGAGGAGTCAGCTCACGCGTTCAGGGACTTGGAGGAGGTGGCGGACTTCGAGGAGGAGGAGTCTCACGCATTCGTGGGCTTGGAGGAGCGGGAGTTTGCTGACTCGGTGGCGGACTTCAAGGAGTCGGCAGACGACGCGGTGTCGGTGGACTTCGAAAGATTATGCAATCCTTTCTCCATAGGATGATACGATGTATGGCCTCTCCCAGTGTGCGCTCGTCTTCACCTCCAGGAATGTCAAGCGTTAGCCCCGAATATGGGTCCACCACTTCATCAACCATGACACGAGCATAGCCCTCTGGAATCGGGATGCAATGGTAGGTTGCTTCGGGGGTAACTGGAAAAGCAACACCGTCCGCCACCTTCATGGATATGTTCTTCATTTTCGAGTGTAGCTCGTAGTTAGTGTTCTCTATGATGTTATCCACAGGGTATTTATCCAGCAGTGTGTCGCCCGGGGCAGAACCAACTCTGCTTCTCGGCATGGATGGGACGGTGCTATCCAATGCTGGAAGATCATTTGCTTGCTGTTGCCGCTGTTGAGACCCCCTTTCCTGGCTAAGTGAGTCAATCTGCTGCTGCTGCTGCTGGAATTTGAGTGCCAGGTCCGCGTGCCTTGCTTCTAGGCCTTGAAGGCGTTATGTGTCCTGCTTCCTCTGCTCCTCCTCCAGCTTCCCCTTCTTCTCCTCCTCCATCTTCTTTCTTGCACAGGACCTGTAGTCGTCATTCCAGTCCGAAAATCCCTCATACCAGGGAATAACACCCATGCCTCGTGTTCTTCCCGGGTGTTCAGGATTTCCCAGGGCGCGCGTAAGCTCATCGTTCTCTCTGTTGGGCGTGAACACCCCCGCTCGAGCTTCTTCTATTGCGTCAATTATCTTTTGTTCGGCTCCTTTTAGACTTGCCTTCTTCGAAACCAGGCCTGTCTTCGCGTCCAACGCCCCCCCATGTGCATAGAACCAAGTTCTGCACCTGGGGGGCCAGTGCCGGGTAAGCGGAGTGACCCCTGCATCCTCCATCTCTTGCTCAGACTTATCCCACTTAGGCAATGCCACCGCGTAGCCACCTGGACCCAGCCTATGGAACTGCGTCTTTCTTGCGGCATTTGCCTTGTTTTTCATCGACCGTTCCTTAGATATTTCTGAATCCTTGAAGGTCACGAAATCGTCCCAATGTTCTCTTTGCTTCTCCAGTGTTCCCTTGAAATCTGGAGTCTTCCTTTCATTAGCGAGGTAGTTGGCTCATACAGTTTTCTTGTGGGTGTTGAATGCAATTGCCATCTTCTTAAGAGCAGCGGCCTTGACTTTGTCCACATCTGCTTTAGTGAAATGATCTGGTAGGGTGAAATGTTCCATCAGAGATTTCACCAGGTCTTCTTTGGCTCTGCCATCAACCCAAGTAACACCTGGACGTTTAGTCGTTGGCTCTTTCCATTCTTGAATGGAGATCGGGAGTTTTTCCTTCACAAGAACTCCGCACTGACGAGTCCACTTGTTCGCAATGTTCTTAGGCGTGAGGGGTTCGCCACTAGGTTTGATGGATTCGATGTGGTACTTTACACCATCCTTCAACAATCTGCCCGGGCCTCGCTTTGTCTTGCTGTCTGTAGAAGCAGATTTGCTCGATCCGGAGGGCTGAAAGAAGAAAGATCGATTCGTTAATATATCTTCAATAAAAAAACATGTGATGATCACCATGATGCATGCTTATATAAATATACCTCGCGGTAGTGTTTGTTATTTGAAGATCAGCATTGTCTGTATCATCACAAACATTGTCTGTGTCATAATCATAATCATAGTTCATGACTTCATCAGCCCGGTCGTCGAGATCGAATATCTTTTCATCACCCTCTCCGGTATTGTTAAGATATTGGGAGCCGTCATCTGCTTCATTCAGATCATCTAGCCTGTGAGGGCTGCGTATGATGTCGAACAATTCCTCTTCTCTCTCTCTGCCAGTATTGTCCGCCATAGCTTTTACTTTACTAATAATACAGAAGAAATATAAAACAATTTAGTATTCAAATTACAATGCATGGATGCAATTAATCAATAAGGAAAAACTGAATCTCGAATACGTCCACTCGAATATATAATCTCGAATACATCATCGTCTTAATATATATAATCTTGAATACATCGTCTCGAATACTATATATCGAATACATCACTGGCTAGGTACCTAATAAAGATCGAGTACTACAGAAGAATCTAGGGCGCCACTCTCGGTTCCTGGGGCGCGGGCGGTGCACACCCAAAGAGAAGGAACCATCACAGGATCATATCTCCGGTCATCGGCCCAAAGAACCCGCCAAGTAGTGGAGAACCTGACGTCGTCCATAGTAGCCATGTAGCGATGGACGTGCTCATCTTCCTCCCTGACACGGCGACGCACCACCTCCGGCGGGGCCGGCTGCCTCTGCACCGAATGTGGCCCACACGAACGCCACCAAAGAAGATCAGGGTCGACGACGGGACCCGAGGTCAGGTTCCTGACCAAGCGGCGCGCCCCTCCAGGTAGCACCTCCCAGTGCCAGCCCGGCGGAGCCCAGTCCCGGACATTGGTCCCCTGAAGCATGACGTCGTCGTGAACAGGTCGACGGCGAGGATGCGGGCCGGGCATATCGTCGAGAACAAATACTATATGCCCGCAAAAAGTAACATTTTTTAAATGATTGGATTGTGATAACTAAAATTTTATATATATGCAAATTCTAACAATTTGACATTAATCTAATTCATCTAACTAAAACTAATTCTAAAATTTCATGATTATATAACTAACATTTCCATAACAATTCTAATATTTATATAACTAAAAAACAGAAAAATTGCTAACATTTCTATAAATATTTCTATAACTAAAAAACAGAAAACATTTATAACATTTCTATAAAACTAACATTTCTAATATTTATATAACTAAAAACAGAATAATTTCTAACATTTCTATAACTAAAAAACAGAAAAATTTATAACAAACAAACTAATGTGTGTAGTGTGTGTGTGTGTAGTGTGTGTGTGTGTGTGTGTGTGTGTGTGTGTGTGTGTGTAGTACTGTGTGTGTGTGTGGACATTGGCGGCCGTGGCGAGCTCACCGGCGAGGCGACGACGGGGCGGCGACGACGAGGCGACGGGACGGGGCGGCGACGA
>NC_041385.1:789727578-789734300 GCF_002162155.2 Triticum dicoccoides | reverse complement strand
GGGGACGGGGACGGGGACGGCCGGGGCGGCGACGTCGACGGGGGCGGCGACGAGGGGCGGGGACGGCCGGGGTCGGCGACGAGGGGCGGGGGCGGCGACGATCGGGGCAGGGCGGCGCGACGGAGGAAGGAAACAGAGGGAAGAACAGAGGGAAACTGAATTTTTTTCAAGTTTTGTATATATAGGATGGACCTTTAGTACCGGTTGGAGCCACCAACCGGTACTAAAGGTTTGTTTTGGCCAGGCCAAGCGGCGGGAAGCGCACCCCCTTTAGTACCGGGTGGTGGCTCCAACTGGTACTAAAGGCCCCCCCTTTAGTATCGGCTGGTGCCACGACCCGGTACTAAAGGCGGTGCACTGGCGCAGTGCGGTACGGCAAGTTTAGTTCCACCTCGCTAGTCGAAGGGCTACCGCACTGGTTTATAAGCCCCAGTGCGGTAGCCCTCTCGAGCTCCTCTCCTAAGCAGGCATACTGGGCCTATCAATTCATTGCTGCCTTGTGGGCCTACTGGGCCTTTGCGGGCCTGCATCCTGGCCCAACAAAAGGTTGAGTTTCTAGTCGTATGCAGGCCGCTTTGGCCCAGTAGGCGGGCTTTTTTTATTTTCTTAATTTTTTTGCTTTTTTATTTGTTTTATTTATTTTTGAGTTGTTTTTTGCTGTACTTAGAGTTTCTTTGTGAATATTTTTGCTTTAGGTACAAAAATTTACAAACTTTGATCTGTTAGTGCCGGTAGTTTTCAAATTTGAATAGTTTAAATTTTGAATTATTTGAAATTTGTGTGAATCACTAGTTTGTGAATAACTTAACTTTGGAAAAAGATTTTTCAGTGATTCTTTTTTCTTATGTTTAATATTAGTGTGTTTTATCATTATATTCAATTTGGTAATGCTTAGGTTATTTAAAAAATGAAATGCCTTTGTAACATTTCAGTTTTCGTCGGAAACCCTGATACTTCGAAAAAGATTGTCCATTTTGTACACGAAGTGTATCCAGTTTTTGCCGTAACTCTCTCTACTTTTTTGCACATGCTATTGTATGAAATTATGATACCATGCCAACTTTCAACCTTTTCTGAGTTCATTTCAAATGCTTTTCAATTTTAGGGTCATTTAGCTGGAAAAAAATCAGTAAATGCATGAAAAAGAATTTGTTTGCGCATAAAATTTCTTCGCGTTTCAAATGCCAAAACAGATAATTAACTACCCTAACTATTACAGACATTCCCTCCTGGGTGTGAAACACAGAAGAAAGTGATGATAATGAAGCCGATCACATCCCAGATATTTGGGTGTGAAACTTTTTCTTCTCGTGTGTCCCTTTGCGCCGTAGCCAGGGAAAATCTTCATCATTTAACTGGATGCTCGGGTCAATATTCACTGTGAATGGAGCAATTTCATCAAACTTTTCATAATTTTCTGACATGTCTGTCTTGTCATCCACTCCCACGATGTTTCTTTTTCCTGAAAGAACTATGTGGCGCTTTGGCTCGTCGTATGATCCATTCGCTTCCTTATCTTTTCTTTTTCTCGGCCTGGTAGACATGTCTTTCACATAAAAAACCTGCGCCACATCATTGGCTAGGACGAATGGTTCGTCTGCATACGCAAGATTGTTGAGATCCACTGTTGTCATTCCGTACTGCGGGTCTTCCGTTACCCCGCCTCGTGTCATATTGACCCATTTGCACCGAAACAAAGGGACCTTCAAATCACCTGATCCATAGTTAAGTTCCCATATGTCCTCTATGTAACCACAATATGTTTCCTTTCCCGTGTTGGTTGTTGCATCAAAGCGGACACCACTGTTTTGGTTGGTGCTCTTCTTATCTTGGGCGATCGTGTAAAATGTATTCCCATTTATCTGGTACCCTTTGAAAGTCATTATATTCGAAGATGGTAACTGGGACAGCGAGTACAGGTCATTTTGAATATCGCCATCATTCATGGCACGTTTCTGCAACCAACCGGCGAAAGTCCTCGTTTGTTCGTGTGTAATCCAGTCGTTAGACTTCTCCGGGTGTTTGGACTGTAGAAAATTCTTGTGTTCCTCCATATACGGAGCCACCAGGGCGGAATTCTATAGAACTGTGTAGTGTGCTTCAGTGAGAGAATGCCCGTCCATACATATTATTTGATGCCCTCCTAGCGTGCCTTTTCCTTCCAGTCTGCCCTTATGCCGCGATTCAGGAACACCAATCGGCTAATGTTAGGAATAAAGTCAATACAAAACTCAATGACCTCCTCATTTTCATGGCCCTTTGAGATGCTTCCTTCTAGCCTAGCACGGTTATGAACATATTTCTTCAAGACTCCCATGAACCTTTCAAAGGGGAACATATTGTGTAGAAATACAGGACCCAAAACGTTAATCTCTTCGCAAAGGTGAACTAGGACGTGCGTCATGATGTTGAAGAAGTATGGTGGGAACACCAACTCGAAACTACCAAGACATTGCACCAAATCATTCTGTAACCTTGGTATGATTTCTGGATCGATTACCTTCTGAGAGATTGCATTGAGGAATGCACATAGCTTCACAATGGCCAATCGAACGTTTTCCGGTAGAAGCCCCCTCAATGCAACCGGAAGGAGTTGCGTCATAATCACGTGGCAGTCATGAGACTTTAGGTTCTGGAACTTTTTCTCTGCCATATTTATTATTCCCCTTTATATTCGACGAGAAGCCAGACGGTACCTTCATGCTGAGCAGGCATTCGAAGAAGATTTCCTTCTCTTCTTTGGTAAGAGCGTAGCTGGCCTGACCCTGATGTATGTCGTCTTTTCCGTGCATACGTTGCTGGTCCTCCTGTGCCTCTGGTGTATCTTTTGTCTTCCCATACACGCCCAAAAAGCCAAGCAGGGTCACGCAAAGATTCTTCGCCACGTGCATCACGTCGATTGCGGAGCGGACCTCTAAGTCTTTCCAATATGGCAGGTCTCAAAATATAGATTTCTTCTTCCACATGGGTGCGCGTCCGTCAGTGTCCTTCGGAACAGGTTGTCCGCCAGGACCCTTTCCAAAGATTACCTTCAAATCCTTGACCATATCATGTACATCAGCACCAGTACGGTGGCGAGGCTTCGTCCGGTGATCCGCCTCACCTTTGAAATGCTTGCCTTTCTTTCTTACGGGATGCCTGCTCGGAAGAAATCGACGATGTCCCAGGTGCACATTCTTCTTACAACTATTCAAATATATACTGTCGGTATCATCCAAACAGTGCGTGCATCCGCGATATCCCTTGTTTGTCTGTCCTGAAAGGTTACTGAGAGCAGGCCAATCATTGATGGTCACGAACAGCAACGCCTTTAGGTCAAATTCTTCCCCCATGTGCTCATCCCACGCACGTACACCTGTTCCATTCCACAGTTGTAAGAGTTCTTCAACTAATGGCCTTAGGTACACATCAATGTCGTTGTCGGGTTGCTTAGGGCCTTGGATGAGCACTGGCATCATAATGAACTTCCGCTTCATGCACAACCAAGGAGAAAGGTTATACAAACATAGAGTCACAGGCCACGTGCTATGGTTGCTGCTCTGCTCCCCAAAAGGATTAATGCCATCTGCGCTTAGACCAAACCATACGTTCCTTGGGTCACCTGCAAACTCCTCCCAGTACTTTCTCTCGATTTTTCTCCACTATGAACCGTCAGCGGGTACTCTCAACTTCCCGTCTTTCTTACGGTCTTCTGCGTGCCACCGCATCGCCTTCGCATGCTCTTTGTTTTGGAACAAACGTTTCAACCCTGGTATTATAGGAGCATACCACATCACCTTGGCAGGAATTTTCTTCCTAGGGCGCTCACCCTCGACATCACCAGGGTCATCACGACTGATCTTATAACACAATGCACCGCATACCAGGTAAGCATTCAAATCCCCGTACTCACCGCGGTAGAGGATGCTGTCATTAGGGCATGCATGTATCTTTTGCACCTCTAACCCTAGAGGGCAGACAGCCTTCTTTGCTTCATACGTACTCTCAGGCAATTCGTTGTCCTTTGGAAGCATATTCTTTATCATTACCAGCAACTTTCCAAATCCCTTGTCAGATACACCATTCTCTGCCTTTCATTGCAGCAATTCAAGTGTGGTGCCCAACTTTTTTTTGTCAGCTTCGCAATTCGGGTACAACAATTTCTTGTGATCCTCTAACATGCGCTGCAACTTCGTCCTCTCCAGATCACTTGCGCAGTTTCTCTTTGCATCGGCAATGGCCCGACCTAGATCATCAGCGGGCTCATCTGATGCCTCTTCTTCAGCTTCTTTCTGCATTGCCGGCTCAGCTTCTTCCCCCATTGTTGTATCATCGTATTCAGGGAACCCATGGCCAGGATAGCCGTCGTTGTCCTCTTCTTCTTCATTGTCTTCCATCATAACCCCTATTTCTCCGTGCTTGGTCCAAACATTATAGTGGGGCATGAAACCGGACTCAAATAGGTGGACGTGAATGGTTCTTGACGTAGAGTAACTGTGACCATTCTTACAGCCGGCACATGGACAAGGCATAAAACCATCCGCCCGCTTGTTTGCCTCAGCGGCAAGCAGAAAAGTATGCACGCCATTAATGAACTCGAGAGAGCATCTGTCATCATACATCCATTGTCGGCTCATCTTCATTACACAACACCGAATAGACCAAATTAATACAAGTTCATACATAAAGTTCATATACAACACTTAATTAAATGCAACATACAAATAACTCTCTAGCTAAAGAATTTAAATGCAACAACAAATGCGATGAAGATCGCAATTAAGGTAACAATTGATCCAACAGCATAATGATACCAAGCCACACTATCAATGGCATATTTTCTAATCTTTCTAATCTTCAACCTCATTTTCTCCATCTTGATCTTGTGATCATCGACGACATCGGCAACATGCAACTCCAATTCCATCTTCCCCCCCTCAATTCTTTTCAATTTTTCTTTCAAATACTCGTTTTCTCTTTCAACTAAATTTAACCTCTCGACAATAGGGTCGGTTGTAATTTCCGGTTCACATACCTCCTAGATAAAAATATCTATGTCAACTTGATGGGCATAATTTGTCATAAACACGAAATGCAACAACTAGTTTTAAAAGAGAATATACCACATCCGAATCATAACACGGATGAGGGTCGATGGGGACGGATATCAAAACCATGGCACTATGTATAACAAACAACGTACGGGTAAGATAATTATACGAGTAACTATATATCCAAATCACATAAACATCAATTTGGTAATGTAAAACATTCATGAACATGAGCCTCGCCAGAAGGTGGTGCCGGCGACGGGACGGTGCGGGCGATCGACGGTGGTTACGACGGAGATTTAGAAGGCACTAAGTCAACCACACCTACATATGCAAACTAAGTGTTATTTTTGTGCTCAAATTGCATATAAATCAAATACTAGCAAATATAATTATTCCTCCCAAATTAATCACTATACAAAGCATTGCAAGAGCTAATCTAGCAATGAGAGTGAAAGGACAAAGTTGCTAACCTTTGTGATCATTTGAATGGATGGGGGCCTTCAAATCTTGACAAATTTTGGGCAAAATTTGTGAGGAGCTCGAGGAGAGAGCGGGAAGAACAGAGGAAGTGAGGGGAAAGGGGAAGAACAAAGTGGCTCGGGGGGACCAAGGGTTTATGTACGTCGACCTTTAGTACCGGTTCGTGCCACGAACCGGTACTAAAGGTGCTGGACGGGCCCCAGACTGACAACACCCTGCCACCACCCTCTTTAGTACCGGTTCGTGGCACGAACCGGTACTATAGGTTCGCCACGAACCGGTACTAATGAGAACGGCCGGCTAGCCGTTGGAACCGGTACTATTGGACACATTAGTGCCGGCTCAAAACCAAACCGGCACTAATGTGTCTCATATTAGGTCCTTTTTCTACTAGTGTAGCTAGCTACCATCTCTTTAATTCTTGTTTCAATATCATTAATTAATTATTATGCTTGATTAATCATTATCTGATTCAATTCCATTCTCGTAAAGGCCCTGAGGCAGGCGAAAGGGAATAATCTGTGTGCATACTACGTTTGTGAGAACATTCGCATGATGACGTGCGAAAGGAGCAGATCTGATAGACAGAACTGGGTACGTTTTTGTCAGAACACTATTCACACCATTATCGATATCTAGTCACACAACTAACACACATGCATATTGATCTCCTTCTTAACAGTTCAGATCGCACTACTAGGAAAAGGCATGCTAGTGGCGCACCAGTTTTGCCTTCTAATGGCGCACTACTGGTGCGCCACTAGCATCACGCCATTAGAATTAAATTCTAATGGCGCACCACTGGTGCGCCATTAGTATCTGGTGTTCTAATGGCGCACCATGTAGTGCGCCATTAGTATAGGCCACGGTGCGCCATTAGTATTTTTGAATTTTGAAGGCGGGAAAATAGTAGTGGCGCACCGTCTAACCCCCACCGTGCGCCATTGCTATTTTTGAATTTTGAATTTGGATCTGGATCGCGATTTTTTTGCCCATTTTTTGCTCGTTTTTTTTGCTCATTTTTTTGCACGATATTATTTCAAATTTTGTTCCCGTTTTTGGATCTTGTACGTTCTTTTGCCGTGTTCTTTTGCCGGAGAGGAGTTCGACGGAGAGGAGGAGGAGGAGGTGACATGAGAGGAGGGAGGAGGAGCTCACCGGAGATGAGGGAGGAGGAGCTCACCGGAGAGGAGGGAGGAGGAGCTCACC
>NC_041385.1:789706535-789727214 GCF_002162155.2 Triticum dicoccoides | reverse complement strand
GATGTCGCCGGAGAGGAGGAGGAGGTCACCGGAGAGGAGGAGGACGAGGTCGCCGAAGAGGAGGAGGAGGAGGTCGCCGGAGAGGAGGAGGAGGAGGTCGCCGGAGAGGAGGAGGGTAGTATGGTGGAGGAGTGGAGGAGTGGAGGAGAGGTGGAGTGGAGGAGAGGTGGAGTGGAGGAGAAGAATGAAGAGGTAAGGAGGAGAGGACAAGCCCAGCCATATATACGGCATACTAATGGCGCACCGCGGGTAGGTGCGCCATTAATAACTTTTTTTTTATTTTTTTGATTTATTTTGAATTTTGAAGGCGGGAAAATACTAATGGCGCACCGCGGGCAGGTGCGCCATTAGTAACTTTTTTTATTTTTTTGATTTATTTTGAATTTTGAAGGCGGGAAGATACTAATGGCGCACCACGGGCAGGTGCGCCATTAGTAACTTTTTTTAGTTTTTTGATTTATTTTGAATTTTGAAGGCGGGAAGATAGTAACGGCGCACCACGGGCAGGTGCGCCATTAGTAAGTTTGAATTTTTTTGAATTTTTTTGCCTCTCCAAATCTTAAAAGGCCCGTAACTTTTTTTCTGTTAGGTTTTTGAGGATTTTTCATATAAAAAACTTTTTCATCCGAGTTAGTATGCAAAAGTTATGCCCATTTTTACAAATTCTCGAGAGATTTTGCAAAAAAGTCGAAAATTCATGTTTGTAAATTTTTCTAACAACTAGACCACATATCACATGGGAATATTATTTTCTTTTATTTTTTTTGACATTTTCATCATTTTCTTTTATTTTTTTTAAAACTGAAAAGGCGATCGGGGGGTGCATTCGGGGGAATGTTTGGGCCAAAATACTAATGGCGCACCGTTCAACTAGTATTGGCGCACTACTCCCACGGTACGCCATTAGTAGTTTTAAAAAAATTAAATTTTTTTTTACTAATGGCGCACCGTGGGGTGTGGTGCGCCATTAGTATTTGCATACTAATGGCGCACCAACACATGGTGCGCCATTAGTATTTAGTAATGGCGCACCACATGTACAGTGCGTCATTAGTGTCCATCCCATCTATAGCCCTTTTCCTAGTAGTGTCGGTGCGGGATAAGCTCCTACCATCGGACCGCATACAAGCACTTCAAGAGGAAATAGCCGGATTTTTGCTCGAACAGGTCATAGATCCGAAAAGAGAATACTATTACCCGCTACCGCCCCATGAACCACTTATCATCGTGCTCCGAAGGCACCAAGGCAACATGTAGGAGAAATTGTATATGTATATACATGTGTATGTGTGAATAGTTAATGGTGTTGGCTATGAGACATTCGATGATATTATATATATATATATATATATATATATATATATATATATATATTTATATATGCGGTTCTATGTATGAGAAAATCTATTTAATATATATGCATAACGTGTACAATTTGTAGTATCGTGAAATACCAGCAAACAAAAAAGAATTAAATGAAAAATAAAGCCAAATTGAAAACACAAAATTAAAGCAAAAATAAAAAAAACACCCAAACATTTAGTATCGGTTGGTGTTACCAACCGGTACTAATGTCCTACACGCACACGGGCCTGGCTCGTGCCACGTGTTTGCACTTTAGTGCCGGTTCGTGACGAACCGGTACTAAAGGGGGGGGCCCTTTAGTCCCCACTCTTTAGTCCCCACTCTTTAGTTCGCCAACCGGCACTAAAGGCCGTCACGAACCGGCACTAAAGCCCGGTTCTGCACTAGTGAAAACAGAACCAACCAAAACCAGGTGAGAAAAGCCCACCATAGAAGAAAAACACCAATAGCACAGACAATTGTCTCGCACTAATGTCGACGCAAAGCAAGTGATAATCCGATCCTCGCCCCCCTTTGCCCACTAGTCAAGCTCCACTAAGTTAATTGTACTAGCTGGAGGAGTAGTACCGTTCACTCGTCCACCAGCGAGTAAAGTCGCTCGCCCCCCTCCTCGACCGTCGCTCCCGTCCCACCACCAGCATAGTCGTGTTCTCATATTCACCTCGCTGAGGTTTACCTCTCACTTTCTCTCACCTTCCTCGCCCACCGCACCGTGCCACATTGTGTCCGCCCTCTCACCATTCCCAAGCACACGAGGAAGAAGGCCGAAGACCAGCATCATCCTTAGCTTTGAGCGCCTTCAAGGATATGGATCCCGACAGTGAGGCCTACATCATCATGAGCATGTAATAGTTCTTTTCAACACTAATGTGGTTGACCCCCCCTCGTTGTCTTGGGCTATTGCCAAAGAAGGCTTGCCCTTCGAGATGAGGCTACTCGAGCCTAGCGCCTTGAACTGCTCCACCACCTGTGTCTGTAGCTGATTGCACAGGTCTCGCATCCCTTGACATGATGTAGGTTTCTAAGTGTGGACTCTTGAATACGTCTGGCTGGGAGATGACAAACATAACAATAGTGTTGTGAAGTTGAGAAAATGCAACAACACATGTTTTTTTCCTTGCACACAAAAATCATTGAACCGGACCACCGTGATGCTCGGAGTTTCTATTTTCTTAGATAGTATATTGATTTCAAATTGGAGTTAATTGACGCGGGCATAAGATTTGCAACCAAGCAAGGACTAAAAAAGAAAACAAAGGCTACAAAGAAAAAAGACAACATTAGACTATTTTATCAATGCAAACGGTCACGTCATGTCATTTCAATCTTGGAGGCCATCTTCAACTGCGAGTGCTGGGAGGTGTTGTCGCGGAAGATTTGAGCATTTTGCTGCTTCCACAAATTTCAGACAATATATGTGGCTATAACATTGAGCATGTCTCTGCAGTTTCTTATAGGCTGCGAACACACCCTCTCCCACCAGCTTGGCAAATTAGTGTTGAGTGTAAAGGCTAGGGAAAGCCCGGACAATGGAGCAGAGCACACATGTGTACCAAATCTCTTTGCAGAAAGAAAATCATGTCTCAAGTGCAAAGTAGGCTCCAAGACTTGGTCACAAAAATAATGGATGAATAGCTAATGCACCTACCAACCTTCCTTGGTGTAAGCAAGATCGTCCCTTATAAACGGCACACTACTCCGGGGCGTCTACTTGTAGCCTCTGACCATGTTACCAAGATAGTACAAACAACCAAACAAACATGGTGGAAGTCGAGGCTCCTGAGCCAGAAAGTGTTGAAGGCAAAACAATAGGGGCTTAGTCAGTCCATCCTTTATGGAATATAAGAATGAGAGGCATATGAGAACGCATGATCTCCAGGAATCATACAAGACATAGTCAAAGCGATCAGATCCGTATTCGTTAGGAGGGAACGAGCACCACAAGATGAAGAACCCCCAAGAGTAGCCTGTGGCGAGAGAGCGACACTGAGGCTTGTCGCACGGTCAGAAAATCGTGCAACAAATCGAGCCGTTATTCGCGGGCTGGAGCAGGGGCTAGAACAAAATGCACTGCTTACACTTGTCCAAGTACTGTGGTGCTACAAAGGGATGTAAGAAGAGTGGCATGCACGCTAAGTCGATAGCCACACGCCACCTAACATCTCAGCAAGTTAAAGTGACCACAGGTGCATCGACCACACAAGATCCATCACCTTACACGTCCTCTACACCTTTGCCCCCTCCCGGTTTCAAAATCTCCAAACCGTCCGCAGCAGAAACACAGAAGAAACAAAACAGAACCAGCCAAAAAACCCAGGGGGAATTCGTCTGGTTATCCTCGTGCAGAGGCGTGTCGGGTTGAGAATCTCCCATGGTGCCCGAAATCGTGTCCAATCCTTGCTCTAGGGTGAGCTCTTCCATCTTCTAGCAGTCCAGCGCCTTTCGAGCCAAAGCAAGGGGCAGGGGTCCCCTTTGGATTTGGAGAGGAGCGGATCGACCAAGGTGTCCACCTTTCAGTGTAGATGAGGGTGCAACCTTTGCTAGACTTTGTCTCCGTATGAAGAACCTCCTCGTTTGCTCTACTTGATCTACTTCACTTGGAGGGCTCCATCGACTACTAGCTAGTGCTTAGTTTGCTTATAGGGCTTGTAGTCTTTGGTGCTTGTAAGCTGCTTCGACAACAATATGTATCTGTTGTTTTTCTTTCTTGCTCTTGTTACCGTCTGTTTGCAGTTGTTAAGTGGTTGTAACGATGACCTTGTGTAATCCCTGGCCGGTTGATGGCTTTTTTATTCAAAGCCGGGCTCTTCTTGAGCCTTCGTTCTAAAAAAAGCACCAACAAGCAAAAAATTAGCTCGCACTCAGGGCGGCGCAAAGCAAATGATAATCCGATCTGATCGCCCCTCTGCCTACTAGTAGCAGGGCCTTGTGTCCCAAGTGGGCCAGTCCGTCTCCCATGTTCTACTCTTCCTCGTCGGAGACCGCTTCTTCACTTCACAGGTTTTTTCACCGCCACTCATGGAGATGGCGGATGGAGGACGCGGTCGTCGGAGGGGAACAACAAGGATTTGGATGACAACCGCCCCCCGTAGTCTAGGTTTAGGTCCGGTCCCTCCCCCCCCCCCCTTTGAATGAAAACTATCCGAAATGTAATGAATGTGCTCCGGTTTGTATGAAAATCATCCGGGTTGCATGTAATTTGTGCGGTTTGTTTAAAGACTGTTTGAAATGTACGCGGGTAGCGTTGGATGGCCAGTTTTCGCATCCGTGTCCGCGGATGAATGCGGGCGAAAATTTAGGGGCCAACGTTGGAGATACCCTTTGATAGTATGTTGATTTCAAATTGGAGTTAATTGGTGCCGGCTAAGATTTGCAACCAAGCAAGGACCAAAAAAGAAAACAAAGTCTACAAAGAAGAAAGAAAACATTAGGCTATTTTGTCAATGCAAACGGGCATGGCATGTCATTTTAATCTTGGAGGCCATCTTCAATTGCGAGGGCCGGAGGTGTCGTCGCAGAAGATTTGAGCATTTTGCCGCTTCCACAAATTTCATACAATATATGTGGCTATAACATTGAGCATGTCTCTGCCGTTTCGTACAAGTTACGAACACACCCTCTCCCATCAGCTTGGCAAATTAGTGTTGAGTGTAAAAGCTAGGGAAAGCCCGGACAATGAAGCAGAGCGCACATGCGTAGCCAAATATCTTTGTAGAAAGAAAATTATGTCTCATGTGCGAAGTAGGCTTCAAGACTTGGTCACAGAATTAATGGATGGATAGCTAATGCACTTACCAATCTTCCTTGGTGTAAGCAAGATCGGCCCTTATAAACGGCACACTACTCCGGGGCGTCTACTTGTAGCCTCTGACTATGTTACCAAGATAGTATAAACAACCAAACAAACACAATGGGAGTCGAGGCCCCCGAGTCAGAGAGTAGTGAAAGACAAAACAATGTGGTTAAGTCAGTCAATCCTTCATGGAATAAGAATGTGAGGCATATGGGAACACATGATCTCCAGAAACCATGCGAGACATAGCAACATCAAAACGGGCTGTATTCGTTAGGAGGGAACGGATACCAGAAGAAGAAGATCCGCCGAGAGTAGCCCGCAACGAGAGAGCTGCATCCCCATTCGTGGCACGGCAGAAAGACCACACGAGTATTCAAACTGGTACTCGCCGGCTAGAACGAACCGCATCGCTTATACTTGTCCAAGTACTGTGGTGCTGCCATGGAGTGTAAGAACAGTGGCATGCACGTTAAGTGGATAGCCAGACACTACCTAACCACATCCAATCCGCCCCTGACAACCCAGAGTGACCAGACCACAAATCCATCGACCATAGGAGATCCGCATCCTCCCTACACCTTCCATTCCACACCTTTGCCCCTTCCCGGATTCAAATTCTCCAAACCATCCGCAGCAGAAACGCAGAAGAAAAAAAAACATAGGGGACAAAGCCCACCACAGAAGAAAAGCACCAAAAGCGCAAACAAGACAATTAGCCCTCACTCACGCCGGCTCAAAGCAAACGATAATCCCATAATTCCATATTCCGATCCGATCGCCCTCCCAATTTGCCCACTAGTCACGCCCCACTAAGCTAACCCAGTGTACTACTAGCTAGTGCTTAGTTTGCTTATATTTATAGGGCTTGTAGTCTTTGGTGCTTGTAAGCTGCTTCGGTAACACTATGTATATGATGTTTTTCTTTCTTGCTCTTGTTACCGTCTGTTCGCAATTGTTAAGTGGTTGTAACAATGACCGTGTGTAATCCCTGGCCGGTTGATGGCTTTTTTTATTCAAAGTCGGCCTCTTCTTGAGCCTTCGTTCTAAAAAAAGCACCAAAAAGCAAACAATTAGCTCGCACTCAGGCCGGCGCGAAGCAAATGATAATTCAATCTGATCGCCCCTCTGCCCACTAGTAGCAGGACCTTGTGTCCCAAGTGGGCCGGTCCGTCTCCCATGTTCTACTCTTCCTCGCCTGAGACCGCTTCTTCACTTCACAGGTTTTGTCACCGCCACTCATGGAGATGGCGGATGGAGGACGCGGTTGCCGGAGGGGAACAACAAGGATTTGGATGACAGCCGCCCCCCGTAGTCTAGGTTTAGGTCCGGTCCCTCCGCCCTTTTTGAATGAAAACTATCCGAAATGTAATGAATGTGCTCCGATTTGTATGAAAATCATCCAGGTTGCATGTAATTCGTCCAGTTTGTTTAAAGAGTGTTTGAAATGTATGAGGGTAGCGTTGGATGGCCAGTTTCCGCATCCGTGTCCTCGGATGAATGCAGGCGAAAATTTTGGGGCCAGCATTGGAGATGCCCTTTGATAGTATGTTGATTTCAAATTGGAGTTAATTGGCACGGGCTAAGATTTGCAACCAAGCGAGGACCAAAAAAGAAAACAAAATTATGTCTCAAGTGCGAAGTAGACTCCAATACTTGGTCACATAATTAATGGATGGATAGCTAATGCACCTACCAACCTTCCTTGGTGTAAGCAAGATCGGCCCTTATAAACTGCACACTCCTCCAGGCCGTCTACTCGTAGCCCCTGGCTATGTTACCAAGATAGTACAAACAACCAAGCAAACATGGTGCAAGTCGAGGCCCCTGAGCCAAAAAGTGTTGAAGACAAAACAATAGGGGTTTAGTCAGTCCATCCTTTATATGGAATATAAGAATGAGAGGCACATGAGAACCCATGATCTCCAAGAATCATACAAGGCATAGCAGGAGCCATCAGGGCCGTATTCGTTAGGAGGGAACGGACACCACAAGATGAAGAACCCCCAAGAGTAGCCTGTGGCGAGAGAGCGGCATTGAGGTTTGTCGCATGGTCAGAAAATTGCGCGACAAATCTAGCCGTTATTCGCGGGCTAGGACTGCATTGCTTACACTTGTCCAAGTACTGTGGTGCTACCGTGGAATGTAATAACAGTGGCATGCACGCTAATAAGTCGATAGCCACACGCCACCTAACATCTCATCCATCATCCTCCTCTACGCCTTTGCCCCCTCCCCCTCCCGCATTCAAAATCTCCAAACCGTCCGCAGCGGAAACGCAGAAGAAACAAAACGGAACCAGCCAAAAACCAGGTGACAAAAGCCCAACCACACAAGAAAAGCACCAAAAGTGTATACAATTAGCCCGCAATCACGCCGGCGCAAAGCGAACGATAATCCCATATTCCGATCCGATCAGCCCCCTAGAGGTCCACTACTAGTCACGCCCCACTGAGCTAACCCATCAGTACGGAACGCTACTACTCCCACAGCTGGTACAACAGTCGGAGTACTACTCCCCTCCCCCCACCAGCAGCCCGTGCTCCCCTCCGATTCACCTCGCCTCGCTGCGGTTTACCTCTCACTTTCTCCCACCCTCCTCGCCCACCGCACCGCACCGCCCCGTCGCCCCCTCCTTAAGCATGCCACCGACGGCGGCCGCGGAGCAGGGGACCCAGACCTAACAGCAGCCAACCACTGAGGCACCCGGCAGGCAGGCAATGTCCCTCCTCTCCTCGACTAGGGCGGCGGCGGCGGCGGCCGGCGGGGATGCGTGAGATCGCGGCCCGGGCGCATGGGGAAGGAGGCCGGGGACCAGCGCCAGCGCCCGCCCGACGGGGGCGCGGGCGAAGGCGGCGCCGAAGGTAACGGGAGATGCGGGTGTGGGGGCCGACGCGTGCTGCGGCTGCAATGCGTGGCGGCGCTCGTGCTGGGCGCGGCCGTGCTGCTGTCCGCGCTCTTCTGGCTGCCGCCCTTCGCGGGCCGCGGCGGGAGGAGCCCGCCCGGCGCGCCGGATCCCTTCGCCGACGGGTTCAAAGGTCAGTCAGTGCGGGATCTCCCCTCAGGATCCAGCGGCATTGCCAGATCTCGCCTCGGTTTCCGCCGCTACCGGCTGCCGGCCCGTTTCGCGCCTGGCCCGTACAGCCCCGCGCGGCTCTGGATCTGGCCGTACGGACCGCCGGGCCGCGGCCGCTGTCGGTGGAGTTTTTGAATCCGTCGGTTGCGGGGAAAGCGGTCTTACCAGTGTGACCTGTTGGTCTCACCTGCTAATTTTAGTCTCATCTGGCTGGTTGCTTGATCCGCGCTGCTTAGGCGTCTGTCGGTGC
This sequence comes from Triticum dicoccoides, assembly GCF_002162155.2. Classification (NCBI taxonomy): domain Eukaryota; kingdom Viridiplantae; phylum Streptophyta; class Magnoliopsida; order Poales; family Poaceae; genus Triticum; species Triticum dicoccoides. The sequence continues at coordinate 789,718,730 of NC_041385.1, read as the reverse complement.
TAACTTTTGGAAATTGAGTAGGTTCAGAAAACGTCCACAGTGAATTTGCTACAGTCAGTATGGATGGCTGCCGCGCGGGCGTCCCCAAACGCTTTGACCGATTCCGGTTTGATGCCAGCGAGGTGTTGCTTTTGATTTTGCGTGGTAGTCCAGCATGATTTTGTACCCTTGTTAGTCGGCATAGTTAATTTTTCATCTGGCTGTAGAATTATCTGTGGTGAAAGCTACTTGAGCTACCAAAGTGATGGAGTTGCTGTCACCTCCTGTTTCGTGTTGTTGCAACAGCTGTTATAAAAGATTGAGCAGTAATTGATTACTGCTCATGAATTTTAGGTGTGATATATTCCCAAACAATATATGACTGTCCATGAATTTTAGGTTTGATCTCTTCCCAAACGATATATGAATCCTTTCCAGTGGTCTAAAGCAAGAACTTTGACCTCCAATGAATCCTTGCCAATTTTTGGTGGCACCATCTGAGCGTCATGGTTCCAATTTAGTTTAAGCACATGCGGTGATCACTGTTCTTTGTTTTATTGGGTGAGAGTACCAGATGTATTGATGTATGAATGTATATCACGTGTCTAATGAAACTGTTTTTTTTTTCAGATGATATAGTGGCAAGTTTTAGGCTGCAGAAGAATGTTTCCGAGCTCAGGGGAAACATGTCCAAGCTCGTATTGGACATCTATGCGGAAGTCGGTGTCCCTAACTCCATTGTACGCCCCACCACATCTTTTATTTCACTTTATTGATACGTTCTACCACAAGTGTTGACTGATGCTTGAATGCAAACACAGGTGGCTGTGGATTTACTACATCCATTAGCCGGATCGAACTGGACAAATGTCATCTTCAGCATTGTGCCTTATCCAAAGAATTCGACTATATCATCAATGGGGTTGAGCATTATTAGGGCATCTTTTATGTCCTTGGTTGTGCGGCAGTCAACACTCCACTTGACCAAGTCCCTCTTTGGGAATTCATCATCCTTTGAAGTGCTTAAATTCCCTGGAGGAATAACAATAATTCCTCCGCAGCACGCTTTTCCTCCTGAAACACTCCATGCAACTTTTAATTTTACTCTGAATTTCCCAATCTACAAAGTGCAAGACAGAACTGATGAATTAAAGGATCAAATGAAGACAGGACTACTACTCAATTCTAATGAGGTTAGTGCTTCCTTCTGGTCCTGTTCCTTGTTTATCCATCATAATCATTGTTTTATTTATATGTCTGGACTCTGGAGTATTTGGGTATTTGTTTGTTTCTTTATGTAGTTCTTGCATTTACATCTGCATGTAATACTCTGTTGGGAGGAACTCGGTATCGCTCTTCATCTGCAAAGTGGTGCATGCACTGATTAGCTGTCGTTTATCTCCACCTTGCACAGACACTTAAAAGTGTCATATATCTAAGTTTCCCTACATATTGAGGTTATTAAGATGTCAGTTTCTTAGCAACATACCAAAACCCTCCGTGTTGTTGGGTCTAGTGTGGCAAATAGTTTATCCTCAGCGAGCACATCAGTTCCAGCTAAGGGGTTCAAGAGTGTACTTTTTCCAGCATTTGTATATCCCACCTGATTTTTTTGGAAACTTTTATCTATTAATGACAAATAATAAAAAGGAACTTTCTATTAGATTCAGCAAGAATTCCATGGTTATACCAGAGAAACAATAGGAATAGGCACCGACTGTCGACGGTTATGGTGCACACATACAACCTTTTAGTTGTGTGATCTTGCATTCTGTTTTTGATATCTGGGATTATGTAAGAACATTGGTGTCTTTTGCTCATACTCCCTCCGTCCCAAAATAAGTGTCTCAACCTATTTTGGGACGGAGGGAGTATTACTTTGCAGGGTTGTGCGATATAATTGTCATCCCATGTATTTAGCAAGCATCATGTGGATTGGAAACTGGTAGTTATGCTTAGTTTTGTACCATAGTGGTCTAAAAGCACATACTAGCAAGTCTATGCTTCCGATCTTAATGCAAGCTATCTCATTCTCTAGTCTTCAAATACATTGCCCTGCCTTTTCTTCCTCAATTGAATTTGTGATATTGTGCATTGCAGAATCTTTATATCAAATTGGGAAATTTGCAAGGATCAACAATTCTTCCTCCAACTATTGTTGAGACCTACATTGTTCGTGTTGTTGGGAATCACCAGCCATCTGTACCAAGGATGAAGCAGTTGGCGCAAACAATTACTAATTCATCTAAAGGGAACCTTGGTCTGAACCACACCGTATTTGGCAGAGTAAAGCAGATAAGCCTTTCCTCCTATCTTAATCGTTCTTTGCATAGCAGGGGCAGTTCTGATGCACCTAGTCAAGCACCAATGCAACATCATGGTCATCACGGCCATCATCACCATCACCATGGTCATGAAAGCAACAGGCATTTGGCTCCTGCTCCTCTCCCTGTACATACACCCAGATATGTTGCTCCACCTCCATCTGGGTGTCCATATGGCAACAGGGCAAAGAGCAGGGTTCCTGTGGCGCCAGCTGCCGAGCCTGTAGCCAATGATCACCGTTCTACTCATCCTGCCGCTTCACCACCTCATCCATTATCACCTTCTTCTGTTCGTCATCCTCCACGTGGTCCTAATATGCACAGTAGATCTCCTGTTCCGTCCCCTCCAGTTCTTCCAGAGCCGCCTTTGCCCACTGTTTCTTTTAGTCATGCACACCCTCCAAGTGAGCGTGCGACAGGAACTGGTCCTTCTGCTGGAATGTCTGTGGCCCCTGCACCGCATTCATGTGAGTTCTTTTCCCCTCTTTATTTTCCCTAATTGTCAGTGATTGTTATTTCCAAAAGACTCATTGTAAAATACATGCAAAGGAAGTAAAACACTGTCCAAAGGGGTAACTATTTGACTGATGCATACTTGGAGGAGGATTTTGACGCTTCATCCAAGTTTTAGTTGTTCTAGTCATATATCTGCTCCTGTGGGTAATACAATAAGTCCTGTTCTAGCCATATATCTGCTCCTGTGGGTAAGATAATAAATCCACTTCATTTGGTTGGTACCTTATCAGTATTGATCTTAGTGCCCAACTGATAAGTTGGATCAATTTTTTCCCAAGGTTTTCTTTCTGTTGATTTATTCCTTGTGCGTGCGTTTATACCGCTGTCAGGTAATTTGAGTTCCAAGATGAGCTCACGGTTTGTTGAGATGAATTTAATTATTTCATAATAACCTAGAGCAAAGATAACAGTCAAATTGAACCCTTCATTTCTGGATTTTGGCTTTCCATCTGTAATGTCTCATGTGCATTTTGAAATATGTTTGACCTACACTAATTATTTCCATTTATGGTTCGTTTCTTTAGTACTCCCTCCGTCCCATAATGTAAGACATTTTTTTGACACTACACTAGTGTGAAGTAGTTTATTACTGGGTAGTTTTCTTGGATAGCCATGGATGGGTATTTGTATCCAGCTATTGATAATTCCTGTTAAGATGCCACTGTCTATCAAGCAGTCTTTGTTTTTTGCATGTCTACCTCATGTAGCATTTTTTTCGCCGAAGAAATCATGTCCTGGCTTTCACTAACTATCTTGTCCCATTGACCTACACTCTGCAGCTAATGCTAGCCGGAGGCTCTCCTACCACTGGGTCCTGGTACCCCTCATATATACCCTGCTTTGGAGCCTGCTATGACAGAAGACAACCCGCGGCTAACCAGACGATTCGAAATAGAGATTTTCCAAGATAGAGGACAAGGCGCCTCTCGGTTTTCTTCTTTTCCGGTTTACTACAGCCGGCCGGGCGGGTGGCGAAGCACAAGGCAGCACCCCCTTTGCCTCAGGCACGCTGTCGTTTGTTATACTTGTTAGTGGGATGTAAATATGGAATGGGTATAAGGCAAGTAATCAAGGCAAAGAATGGGCAAGCAGCTGTGCTCGTAGTGGTCAAAGCCACAGCGGTGGCAGGCCCTTCTCTAGCACAAGCATATGCTTGGCCAGGTTTGCTGTGTACTGCTGCTGTTCAGAAGAGGATTGTTCAAATGTAAAAGCTTTTATTTTACATGAGATGGCATGGCTTTTTGCCACCGGTTTCTGCTTATAGATTGTTGCCTGTGGAGAATCCTATCGATGTTTGGCTCTTGTTTATCCTGATGTCTATGCAGTTGTGGTAGGAAAGAAGTTCAGAAACTGCGTGACTATGCAAGTCCAAGGTTTATTACTCCCTCCGTCCGAAAAAAATTGTCTCTTAAATGAATGTATCTGTCACCAAGTTAGTGCTAGATACAACCATTTGAGGGACAAGTTTTTTTGGACGAAGGGAGTACATGGTGATGAATTGAGCATAGTTCAGATGGCTATATTTCTTGTGGTTGAACCAGTCCATTTTGGTACAAGTCCTAAGCTTGGTAGGGTGGCCGTATTTTTCTGAATTTATTCTTAAATTTATTTCGAGGATTAACTCGCAAGGCTATAGGCCCTAGTTATTACAACTCCGTCAAAAGGAAAATTTTGGGCCTCTTATGTAATGCCCAATGTTTTAAGTGAATTAATGAATCATCACATTTTTTGTGCATGTACGGTATGATTTTCAGAAGCAACATCAGATTATTTTGCCAAAAACCTATCAAAGGTACATTTTGGAGATCAAGTATGCTCTACAATTTTAGTGGGGGTTTCATTTATTTGTAGTTCTTTTTCTTGAATACGCACAAGCATGCGTATCATCACATTAAAGGAGCAGCAAATAAGCCGGATACAAGGCCTTTCAGCCATTACAACGCTAATTGCAAGAATTAGCTGCCACATCCACCAAGCACACCACTCTGCCTAATATGATGCACGCTACCCTAGTCTAACCTCATGCCAATGGCCATGAGTCAAGCCACCCTAGTCTAACCTCATGCCAATGGCCATGAGTCAAGCCACATAGCAACCAAGCTGCATCAGAACCAACGCCGAGACCTCTACAACAAGCCCAAACCTAGGGCCAACACAAACCAACTTACTGCCACCCATTTGCGCCAAGAGGGAGTCTGACAAGTGAACGACATGGCCTGAGCGGACCGGGAGGGTGTCGTCGAGAGAGCACCGGCGATGGCGTACATTGCGCCTAGGAGGCCCACACCCAGAGCAACGGACGACCATGACTCAAGCCGCACCATCGAGACTCCTTGAGCAACAAGATGACACCTTTAAGAAGCGAACGGCAGCCGCCGCTGCCGCCTGGTCCGAAAGCTGGACCAAGGGTTACCCCCGAGCTCAAGGAAGGGAAACTGACCAGGGCCAAAACAACGCCTCTAGGAATGGAACAGCGCCCGCGGGTGTCACCGCTGTTAGCCTCATCTCGAAGCATGGATTTCTTCAGATCCAAACCGTGGAACCCAGTGCCCACTAGAGTTGCTCGAGCAGGTCAACCACCGCAAACAGGAATAGTTCTAAAGGGCACTCCATAAAAATAAGGCACCACCAAAATGTGCAACTATAAACAAGAACAATTAGCATGTACTCCCTCAGTCTAGAATTACTTGTCGCAAAAATGAATAAAATTGAAGGTATCTAGAACTAAAATATATACACCCATTTCTTCGATAAGTATTTCCGAACTGAGGGAGCACCAAAAACAAATCCGTGATCATGTCTTATTTCAGCCTCGGTATATTAGGATCGGTCTCGGAAGTTGTCGAAGAAGTCAAGGGAATGTACAATGGTGCTATCGTAGGACTGACATGTAGGATGAATGATGAGGTGAAGGAGAGAACTCGTAAGAAAAGGCTTGTCTTCTCTTATTTGACAAAAGACAAGAGATGATCTCTTAGCCACAATATGTCTCAACACGTTTTAAGGAATAGCTAGTTATTAAAGATAAGACTAAGAAATGACCCATTGTAGATATCTTTTTTTGGCATCTCTAAATTACATGTAAGACTTAAGATAAGACTATCTTATCAACCATTGTACATGCCCTAAGTTATCGATATGGTTGGACGAGAGAGATGTGACGTGGGTAGGCTTTAGTGCAGGTGATGCACATGTTCCTTGTGCCTAGCCGCACACATGTATTTTCCAAACACTTGCCCGTGTATGTTGCCTTCAAGAATCCGGGCAAACGGAAGGAACGCCTTCACCGAGGATGTATTTTCGAACGCACTAATTAAAATTGCAGCAGGTGAGGCAATTGGAAGGAACGAACACGCTGAATGTGGGCAGACGGAAGGAACGCCTCACTCCTCATACAAGAATATCTTTTCGCACACCGCTCTTTCCCAATCCATTCTCATCCAATATAACAAATTAGTACTACTAGTTTGGGCATCTGATATTGACCTCCTTCTGTAGTCATGGTAAACGAGGTTATGGTAGGTAAGCGTGTACATATAAGAAGGCTACATGAAAGGATATGAGACAACCACGCGCGCTCTGAGCTTTATAAGTGTGACGTTACCGGAAGGTAGGTAGGCATGCTAATTAGCCCCGATTCGTAAAAAGGTGATAATTCAGATAATTTACTAGCTTCGAAATGCAAAATGTGTGATCATATAATAAATATGCATAATCCTACACATATAATGTTGGAAATTCACCACAAGATCGATCACATCAAATCACACGAACACACACGCACGAAAAACTGATCGTCAAGAGGCCCTTATCGTGCCCTCTTTTCTTCCTCTTTATTTATTTTCTCCTGGTTTTTCTCGGCGTTACAATAGCTAGCCCTGCCTATGTATATATAGACGCAGGGTCAGAAACGATAGCTTACAAAGCCGACTCCAACTAATACTCGTACGTGACCAGTACTCGTACATAGACACCTAGCCGGACTACTACATGAAACTGACACGGACTCAACCTTCCTAACACTAGTAGAAAAAGGGGCAAAGGTTCAGGCTGGGTCAGTCTATTAGTCCCGGTTTAGTCCAGAACCGTGACCCATGATGGCATTGGACCCGGTTCGTGAGCCCCGGGGGCCGGCCGGGCCACGTGGACCATTGGTCCCGGTTCGTCTGGACCTTTTGGTCCCGGTTGGTGGTACGAACCGGGACCAATGGACCTCGCTCCTGGCCCACCATCATTGGTCCCGGTTGTGGCTTGAACCGGGACCAAAGGCTGCCCTTTAGTCCTGATTCATGCCACCAACCGGGACAATGATGTGCCTATATATACCCCCTCGCTTAAGAGCAGAGCACACTGCTCTGTTTTTTCTGGCCGCCGAGGGGGAGAGGGCTTGGTGGTGCTCTAGCTCACCTCCTATGCACACAAGGTGTTCGATGGAATACCCGAGCCACACTACCTAAGCTTTCTCCTCTCCAAGCTCGACCTCCAAGCTCTATTTTCCTCAATATTTGTCTAGGTTTAGCGGTCCGTCACGCCCCGTCCCCATCTTCACCGCCGTCGATCACTCGCGCCGATCTCATCGCCGGCACCACCGTGGTGAGCCTCTTGTTCTTATCTTCTTTCTAAAAGAAAAAATATTCTTACTTGTATGTTTAGATAGATACTTGTATTATTTTCTTACTTTTATTATTGCATCTTATATAGTGTGATGGTTTTGGTATCCGCCCCCGTCGGCCCTCGTCCTGTCTATGATTCGGATGTGGTATATATTATCTTTTCATAACTATTGGTTCATTTATTGTTTATGACAATTAATGCCGACTAACGTGACATAAATTTTATTTATCTAGGAGGTTGTTGAACCGGAAATTCCAACCGACCCTATTGTCGAGAGGTTAAATTTAGTTAAAGAAGAAAACAATTTCTTGAAGGAAAATATAAGAAAAATTAAGGAGGGGAAGATGATATTGGAGTTGCATGTTGCGGATGTCGTCGATGATCACAAGATCAAGATGGATGCAATGCGCTTGAAGATTAGAAAGATTAGAAAATACGCCATTCATACCGAGGTTTGGTATCATTATGCCGTTGGATCAGTTGTTACCTTGGTTGCGATTATGATCGCATTTGTTTTCGCATTGAAATGTTTTACATAGTTTCAATGTATGGTTTAATTAATTTAGATGCTCTGCGGAGCTTTATGTTGTTAGATGACAACTATGTATGTACTTTGGTTTTAATGTATGATGAACTTCTATTAATTTGGTCACTTAATTATCTATTCATGATGTTCTGTAATGATTTTTGACACACTTAATTATATATAATGCACGCAGATGAACCGGCAATGGATGTACAGTGACAGACACACCTCCAAGTACATTAAGGGCGTGCATGATTTTCTTGAAGTGGTTGAGGCAAACAAGCAGAATGGTTTTATGTGTTGTCCATGCCCTATATGTGGGAATACGAAGTCTTACTCTGACCGGAAAATCCTTCACACCCACCTGCTTTACAAGGGTTCCATGCCACACTATAATGTTTGGATGAGGCACGGAGAAATAGGGGTTATGATGGAAGACGGCGAAGAAGAAGAGTACGATGACAACTATGTGCCCCCTGAATACGGTGATGCTACTGAACATCAAGAGGAACCAGACGATGTGCACGATGATGCTGCAACGGGCGAAGCTGCTGAAGATCAAGAGGAACCAGACGATGTGCCCGATGATGATGATCTCCGCCGGGTCATTGTCGATGCAAGGACGCAATGTGAAAGTCAAAAGGAGAAGCTGAAGTTCGATCGCATGTTAGAGGATCACAAAAAAGGGTTGTACCCCAATTGCGAAGATGGCAACACAAAGCTCGGTACCATACTAAAATTGCTGCAGTGGAAGGCAGAGAATGATGTGCCTGACAAAGGATTTGAGAAGCTACTGAAAATATTGAAGAAGAAGCTTCCAAAGGATAACGACCTGCTCGACAGTACATACGCAGCAAAGAAGGTCGTATGCCCTCTAGGATTGGAGGTGCAGAAGATACATGCATGCCCTAATGACTGCATCCTCTACCGCGGTGCGTACAAGGATCTGAACGCATGCCCGGTATGCGGTGCATTACGGTGTAAGATCAGACGTGATGACCCTGTTGGTGTTGACGGCGAGCCCCCCAGGAAGAGGGTTCCTGCGAAGGTGATGTGGTATGCTCCTATAATACCACGGTTGAAACGTTTGTTCAGAAACGGGGAGCATGCAAAGTTGATGCGATGGCACAGTGAGGACCGTAAGAAAGACGGGAAGTTGAGAGCACCCACTGACGGGTCGCAGTGGCGAAAAATTGAGAGAAAGTACTGGGATGAGTTTGCAAGTGACCCAAGGAACGTATGGTTTGCTTTAAGCACGGATGGCATTAATCCTTTCGGGGAGCAGAGCAGCAATCACAACACCTGGCCCGTGACTCTATGTATGTATAACCTTCCCCCTTGGATGTGCATGAAGCGGAAGTTCATTATGATGCCAGTTCTCATCCAAGGCCCTAAGCAACCCGGCAACGACATTGATGTGCACCTAAGGCCATTAGTTGAAGAACTTTTACAGCTGTGGAATGGAAACGGTGTACGTACGTGGGATGAGCACAAACAGGAGGAATTTGACCTAAAGGCGTTGCTGTTCGTGACCATCAACGATTGACCCGCTCTCAGTAACCTTTCAGGACAGACAAACAAGGGATACCACGCATGCACACACTGTTTACTTGACACCGATAGTATATACCTGGAAGAAGAAATCTATATTTTAGGACCTACCCTACTGGAAAGACCTAGAGGTCCGCTCTTCAATCAACGTGATGCACGTGACGAAGAACCTTTGCGTGAACCTGCTAGGCTTCTTGGGCGTGTATGGAAAGAAAAAAGATACACCTGAGGCACGGGAGGACCTGCAACGTTTGCACGAAAAAGACGGCATGCCTCCGAAGCAGTATGAAGGTCCTGCCAGCTACGCTCTTACGAAAGAAGAGAAAGAAATCTTCTTTGAATGCCTGCTCAGTATGAAGGTCCCGACTGGCTTCTCGTCGAATATAAAGGGAATAATAAATATGCCAGAGAAAAAGTTCCACAACCTAAAGTCTCATGACTGCCACATGATTATGACGCAACTGCTTCCGGTTGCATTGAGGGGGCTTCTACCGGAAAACGTCCAATTAGCCATTGTGAAGCTATGTGCATTCCTCAATGCAATCTCTCAGAAGGTGATCGATCCAGAAATCGTACCAAGGCTAAGGAGTGATGTGACGCAATGTCTTGTCAGTTTTGAGCTGGTGTTCCCACCATCCTTCTTCAATATCATGACACACGTCCTAGTTCATCTAGTCGACGAGATTGTCATTCTGGGGCCCGTATTTCTACACAATATGTTCCCCTTTGAGAGGTTCATGGGAGTCCTAAAGAAATATGTCCGTAACCGCGCTAGGCCAGAAGGAAGCATCTCCATGGGCCATCAAACAGAGGATGTCATCGGGTTTTTTGTTGACTTCATTCCTGGCCTTAAGAAGATAGGTCTCCCTAAATCGCAGTATGAGGGGAGACTGACTGGAAAAGGCGCGCTTGGAAGGGACTCAACAATATGCAGGGACGGATATTCTTGGTCTCAAGCACACTACACAGTTCTACAGAACTCTACCTTGGTGACCCCGTATATCGATGAACACAAGAACAGTCTACGTTCCAAACACCCGGAGCAGTGCGACGACTGGATTACATGGATTACATGTGAACCCCTGGTTTCAACAGTTGGTTGGAAACATGTCTCAGAGGTGACAACACTGTTTGTGATGAGCTGTACTTGTTGTCCATGGGACCATCTTCGACTGTTACGATTTGGAAAGGGTACGAGATAAATGGGAATACAGTTTACACGATTAACCAAGATCAAAAGAGCACCAACCAAAACAGCGGTGTCCGCTTTGATGCAACAACCGAGAGGGTAAAGGACACATTTTATGGTTACATAGTGGACATATGGGAACTTGACTACGAACATGATTTTACGGTCCCTTTGTTTAAGTGCAAATGGGTCAATCTGTTAGGAGGTGGGGTACAGGTAGACCCACAGTATGGAATGACAACAGTGGATCTGAAAAATCTTGGGTACACTGACGAACCGTTCGTCCTAGCCAATGATGTGGCACAGATTATCTATGTGAAGGACATGTCTACCAGACAGAGAAAAAGAAAAGATAAGGAAGCGAATACATCATACGATGAGCCAATGCACCACATTGTTCTTTCAGGAAAAAGGGACATCGTGGGAGTGGAGGGCAAGACAGACATGCCTAAAGATTATGAAAAGTTTCATGAAATTCCTCCCTTCAAAGTCAAGGCTGACCCAAGCATCCTGATAAACGATGAAGATTATCCATGGTTACGGCGCAATAAGCAAATGACACAAGCGAAGAAAAAGTGAAGACTTTCTCCCGCAACTATTATGATGATACCATGCCAACTTTGTAACAGACGAGTATGATACCATTGTCCGTTTTGTACATGCACATGCTATGTGGGTGAAATTATGATACCATGCCAACTTTCAACTTTTTCAGAGTTCATTTGAAATTCTTTAATGTCTTATGGTTCGTCCCTCGTAATACCATTAATCCCGGTTCGCTCCTTGTCAACTATGTTCTCACCAAGAACACTCTCAAGAGGGCAGCCACGTGGGCCATTAGTCACGGTTCGTCTGGACCTTTTGGTCCCGGTTCCACGCACGAACCGGGACCAATGCTCCTCGCCTCTGGCCCATGACCATTAGTCCCGGTTTGTGCCACAAACCGGGACAAAAGGGTTGGACCTCGTTGCGCTCAGAGTTTAGTCCCACCTCGCCAACCGAAGGGCGCTCACACCGGTTTATAAGCCCGTCCCTCTCTGCCTTGTTGAGCTCCTCTCAAAGTGAAAATAGATGCCCCTATACAGGGAATTTGACCTACATTCATAGTGAGTTTCTCTGAAATTCATAGAAATTTATTATGAATTTAGGTTGAATTTTCTCTATAGGCGCATCTATGTTCATTTTTTTGTAAAGTTAATAACAAACTTGTGATTCACACAAATTTCAAAGAATTCAAATTTTAACTATTCAAATTTGAAAACTAATGGCACTAACAGAAAGTTTATAATTTTTCTAAAACTAATGGCACTAACAGAAAGTTTATAATTTTGCTGACCTAAAAGCAAAAAGAACTAAAAAATAAAGCAAAAAACAAAAGAAAATAAATAATGCAGAGATCAAAACAAAAAAACTGGAAACAAAATAAAAATAGCAACAATAAGTATTTTGTTGTAAGTAGAAACAAAATAAAATAAATAAAGCAACAAAGAAAACAA
>NC_041385.1:789704996-789706055 GCF_002162155.2 Triticum dicoccoides | reverse complement strand
TTTCTAAAACTAAAAGCAAAAAAGAATTAAAAAATAAAGCAAAAAACAAAAGAAAATAAATAATGCAGAAAACAAAACAAAAAAACTAGAAAATAAAATAAAATAGCAACAATAAGTATTTTGTTGTAAGTAGAAACAAAATAAAATAAATAAAGCAAGAAAGAAAACAAAGAAACTAAAAAAGTGTTTTCAAATTTGAAAACTAATGGCACTAACAAAAAGTTTATAATTTTTCTAAAACTAAAAGCAAAAGGAATAAAAAAATAAAGCAAAAAATAAAAGAAAATAAATAAAGCAGAAAAAACAAAAAAACTAGAAAAAAATAAAAATAGCAACAATAAGTAAAGAAAACAAAAAAACAAAAAAAGTGCCTCCTACTGGGCCCCCACGGCCTGAATATGACTAGAAACCCAACAATGGGCCTGGATTCAGGCCCGTAGTAAGCCCAGTAGACCCACAGGCACATAGAGACAGATTAGGCCCGAAAGCCTACTTTAGAGAGGAGCTCGAGAGGGTTGGCGCATCGCACCTTATAAACAGGTGCGTCTCTCTCTCAGCTAGCGAGGTGGGACTAAACTCCCACCACCACGCCGTTGTGCAAGGCCCATTGGTCCCGGTTGCTGGCACCACCGGGACTAAAGGGGTGCATTAGTCCCGGTTGGTGCTACCAACCGGTACCAATGCCCCCCCTTTAGTCCCGGTTGGTGCCACCAACCGGGACCAAAGGCCGCCGCTTCTCGCCCGTTGGGCTGCCGAAAACTGGCCTTTGGTCCCGGTTGGTGGCACGAACCGGGACCAAAGGGGGCATTCGTCCCGGTTTGTGCCACGAACCGAGACCAAAGCCTTTCCTATATAACCAAACACTTGGGAAATTCCCCCCCACCCGCCATTCTTCTCTCCAACGCCGCCAGGCTGCTGCGCTGCTCCTCGACGCCGGCCCCTGCGCCGACATCGCCGTCGCCTCTCCTAGCCGCCCGAGGTCGCCGTCGCCGCCCGCTCACCGTCGCCCGTGCCCTCGCCCGACGTCGTCGCTGCTCGCCGCCCTACCCCGACGCGCGT
>NC_041385.1:789704279-789704986 GCF_002162155.2 Triticum dicoccoides | reverse complement strand
CCCCCTGCCCCGTTGCCGTCCTCGCCGCCGAACCCGCGCCCCTGCCCCTCCGTTGGTTCGGCCAGCGCCCCTCCCCTATTTTTTTTCCTTATATTACATGCTTGTTTTTTTAGATTATATATATGTATATATGTGAGTATATGTATTGTGTATATTGCTTCTTTTCAGATTTTTTTCATATATATGATGATTTGTATTTTGCTTTTTTATAAAAATGTTTATATGTTTGTATGTTCTCTGTGTATATATGTTCATATATGCAAAAGTTAGATTTATATATTTAGAAAAGGATTATTTATATATGTTCTCTGATTTAGTACATTTTAGGTTAGTTTCATTTTTAGAAAAGTTTTATATATTTAGGAGAGGAAAAAGGAAAATAAGAAGAGGAAAAAGGAGAAGAAGAGGAGAGGAAGAAAAGGAAGAGGAGAAGAAGAAAAAATAGAAATATTTTTTCTATTTTTTCTTCTTCTCCTCTATTCCTTTCTTCTCCTCTTTTTTTTCTTCTTTTTTTTCTTTGATATTCTCCTCTATTCCTTTCTTCTTCTCCTCTTTTTATTTCTTCTTCGTTTTCTTATGTTTTATCGGGTCTGTCGTTGTCCATATACCCCTCCCGATAACTTCAACACGAGGGGAGGGGTCGATATACCCCCTCCCGGATAATATTATTTTCCCATGTATGTATGTCGTGTCGATATAAACACCCG
>NC_041385.1:789677094-789703691 GCF_002162155.2 Triticum dicoccoides | reverse complement strand
CCTCCCCGATAATATTAGTTTCCCATGTATGTATGTCGTCGTTGTCGATATAACCCCCTCCCGATAACTTCAACACGTGGGGGGGGGGTCGATATACCCCCTCCCGATAACTTCAACACGTGGGGGGGGTCGAAATACCCCCTCCCTGATAACATTATTTTCCCATGTATGTATCTCGTCGTTGTCAATATTACCCCCTTGAAGCATTGTCGAGGCCACCCCAAACCCTAGAGAAGCAGCGTCGAGGCCACTAATTAATATGATTCCTTACTGTGATTAGCTAGCTAGTTCTACGTTTGCCACTAATATATCCATATATATCATGTTTGAATAATAATTGCCATGTTGTAAATATTTGTAGAAACTATGGACACCCCCCGAGATGAAGCAACCGAAGCGTTGTTGGGGGAGATAATCGCACATGGAAGTGATGTTGTCTTATCGTTTCTGAACGACACCAATGGTCTGGAAGGACAGGGTGAAGAAGCAGGCAATTATGATGGCTCCTTTGACCCAATGCCGGTGCAAGAAGGAGACCATGAGGACAGCTCCGGTGACCCAATGACAGTGCAAGAAAGAGATTGTGATGATGGCTCCGGTGACCGAACCGAGTCTGGCCAGGTATATATATTAGTTAAGCCTGTGCTGACTAGCTAATTGATGCATTCATTGTTTTGGTATATGTACACATATTAATTAACTCTCGTCTTTCTTCTTTTTTCTAGCCCTCCGGATCGAGCATAACTTTGGTAAGGAGACGAGGCCCAAAGAAAAAGTTGATCTCAGATGAAAGGTGTGAGATCACAGCAATCCCGCGCGACGGCGAACCGATTGAACCCATCCGGACAAAGAACGCACTTGTTGCTCAGTGCGGGGTTCTTGTTAGGGACAAGATCCCAATCAGCATCCACCAATGGTATAAGCCTAAGGAGGAAGACCCTGAGGTGTCTTATGTCAATGATATGTAGAAAGATGATCTTTGGACTGAGCTAAAGGCAAATTTCACCCTACCACCAGAGGAGGATCCAGAGAAGCCAGTTAAAGAGCAATTAATCAAGTCTTGTGCTCTTAAGAAGATGGCAGGCCTATTCAGGAGGTGGAGGAAAGGCTGAAAAAGTTTGTCGACAAAGAAGAGACACCAGAATTCTATTGGGGAACGTTGCAGAAAATAAATTTTTTCCTACGGTTTCACCAAGATCCATCTATGAGTTCATCTAAGCAACAAGTGAAAGGGGATATGCATCTACATACCACTTTGTAGATCGCGAGCGGAAGCGTTCAAAAGAACGGGGTTGAGGTAGTCGTTCTCGTCGTGATCCTATCACCGGAGATCCTAGCGCCGAACGGACGGCACCTCCGCGTTCAACACACGTATGGTTAGCGTGACGTCTCCTCCGTCTTGATCCAGCAAGGGGGAAGGAGAGGTTGATGATGATCCAGCAGCACAACGGTGTGGTGGTGGATGCAGCAGAACTCCGGCAGGGCTTCGCCAAGCTGCTGCGGGAGGAGGACGAGGTGTAGCAGGGGGAGGGAGGCGCCGAGACTTGGGTGCGGCTGCCCTCCCCCTTTCCCTCCTTTATATAGGCCCCCGGGGGGGCTCCGGCCCTGGGAGATCAATCTCCCAAGGGGGGGCGGCGGCCAAGGGGGTTGGAGTGCCCCCCAAGGCAAGTGGTGCGCCCCCCACCTAGGGTTTCCAACCCTAGGCGCAGGGGGGGCCAAGGGGGGGCGCACCAGCCCACTAGGGGCTGGTTCCCCTCCCACTTCAGCCCACGGGGCCCTCCGGGATAGGTGGCCCCACCCGGTGGACCCCCCGAGACCCTTCCGGTGGTCCCGGTACAATACCGGGTGACCCCGTAACTTTCCCGATGGCCGAAACAACACTTCCTATATAGTTTTCTTTACCTCCGGACCATTTCGGAACTCCTCGTGACGTCCGGGATCTCATCCGGGACTCCGAAAAACATTCAGTTTGCTGCATACTCATATTCATACAACCCTAGCGTTACCGAACCTTAAGTGTGTAGACCCTACGGGTTCGGGAGACATGCAGACATGACCGAGATGGCTCTCCGGTCAATAACCAGCAACGGGATCTGGATACCCATGTTGGCTCCCACATACTACTCGATGATCTCATCGGATGAACCACAATGTCGAGGGTTCAAGCAACCCCGTATACTATTCCCTTTGTCAGACGGTATGTTACTTGCCCGAGACTCGATCGTCGGTATCCCAATACCTCGTTCAGTCTCGTTACCGGCAAGTCACTTTACTCGTACCGTAATGCATGATCCCGTGACCAGACACTTGGTCACTTTGAGCTCATTATGATGATGCACTACCGAGTGGGCCCAGTGATACCTCTCCGTAACACGGAGTGACAAATCCCAGTCTCGATCCGTGTCAACCCAACAGACACTTTCGAAGATACCTGTAGTGCACCTTTATAGTCACCCAGTTACGTTGTGACGTTTGGTACACCCAAAGCAGTCCTACGGTATCCGGGAGTTACACGATCTTATGGTCTAAGGAAGAGATACTTGACATTGGAAAAGCTCTAGCAAAACGAACTACACGATCTTGTGCTATGCTTAGGAATGGGTCTTGTCCATCACATCATTCTCCTAATGATGTGATCCCGTTGTCAATGACATCTAATGTCCATAGTCAGGAAACCATGACTATCTGTTGACCAACGAGCTAGTCAACTAGAGGCTTACTAGGGATGTATTGTGGTCTATGTATTCACACATGTATTACGATTTCCGGATAATACAATTATAGCATGAATAATAGACAATTATCATGAACAAGGAAGTATAATAATAATCCTTTTATTATTGCCTCTAGGGCATATTTCCAACAGTCTCCCACTTGCACTAGAGTCAATAATCTAGTTACATTGTGATGAATCGAACCCCCTTAGAGTTCTGGTGTTGATCATGTTTTGCTCGCGAGAGAGGTTTAGTCAACGGATCTGCGACATTCAGATCCGTATGTACTTTGCAAATATCTATGTCTCCATCTTGAACATTTTCACAGATGGAGTTGAAGCGACGCTTGATGTGCCTGGTCTTCTTGTGAAACCTGGGCTCCTTGGCAAGGGCAATAGCTCCAGTGTTGTCACAGAAGAGTTTGATCGGCCCGACGCATTGGGTATGACTCCTAGGTCGGTGACGAACTCCTTCACCCAAATTGCTTCATGCGCTGCCTCCGAGGCTGCCATGTACTCCACTTCACATGTAGATCCCGCCACGACGCTCTGCTTGCAGCTGCACCAGCTTACTTCTCCACCATTCAACATATACACGTATCCGGTTTGTGACTTAGAGTCATCCAGATCTGTGTCGAAGCTTGCGTCGACGTAACCCTTTACGACGAGCTCTTCGCCACCTCCATAAACGAGAAACATGTCCTTTGTCCTTTTCAGGTACTTCAGGATATTCTTGACCGCTGTCCAGTGTTCCTTGCCGGGATTACTTTGGTACCTTCCTACCAAACTTACGGCAAGGTTTACATCAGGTGTGGTACACAACATGGCATACATAATAGATCCTATGGCTGAGGCATAGGGGATGACGCTCATCTCTTCTTTATCTTTTGCCGTGCTCGGGCATTGAGCCGAGCTCAATCTCACACCTTACAGTACAGGCAAGAACCCTTTCTTGGACTGATCCATTTTGAACTTCTTCAAAATCTTATCAAGGTATGTGCTTTGTGAAAGACCTATGAGGCGTCTCGATCTATCCCTATAGATCTTGATGCCTAATATGTAAGCAGCTTCTCCAAGGTCCTTCATTGAAAAACACTTATTCAAGTAGGCCTTTATGTTGTCCAAGAATTCTATATCATTTCCCATCAAAAGTATGTCATCTACATATAATATGAGAAATGCTACAGAGCTCCCACTCACTTTCTTGTAAACGCAGGCTTCTCCATAAGTCTGCATAAACCCAAACGCTTTGATCATCTCATCAAAGCGAATGTTCCAACTCCGAGATGCTTGCACCAGCCCATAAATGGATCGCTGGAGCTTGCATACTTTGTTAGCATTCTTAGGATCGATAAAACCCTCCGGCTGCATCATATACAGTTCTTCCTTAAGATGCCCGTTAAGGAATGCCGTTTTGACGTCCATCTGCCATATCTCATAATCATAGTATGCGGCAATTGCTAACATGATTCGGACGGACTTCAGCTTCGCTACGGGAGAGAAAGTCTCATCTTAGTCAACCCCTCGAACTTGTCGATAACCCTTAGCGACAAGTCGAGCCTTATAGATGGTAATATTACCATCCGCGTCCGTCTTCTTCTTAAAGATCCATTTGTTTTCTATCGCTCGCCGATCATCGGGCAAGTCTGTCAAAGTCCATACTTTGTTTTCATACATGGATTCTATCTCGGATTGCATGGCTTCTAGCCATTTGTTGGAATCTGGGCCCACCATCGCTTCTTCATAGTTCGAAGGTTCACCATTGTCTAACAACATGATTTCTAGGACAGGGTTGCCATACCACTCTGGTGTGGAATGAGTCCTTGTGGACCTACGAAGTTCAATAGCAACTTGATCAGAAGTACCTTGATCATCATCATTAATTTCCTCTCCAGTCGGTGTAGGCACCACAGGAACGTTTTCCTGAGCTGCACTACTTTCCGGTTCAAGAGGTAGTACTTCATCGAGTTCTACTTTCCTCCCACTTACTCCTTTCGAGAGAAACTCTTTTTCCAGAAAGGATCCGTTCTTGGCAACAAAGACCTTGCCCTCGGATCTTAAGTAGAAGGTATACCCAATGGTTTCCTTAGGGTATCCTATGAAGACGCGCTTTTCCGACTTGGGTTCAAGCTTTTCAGGTTGAAGTTTCTTGACATAAGCATCGCATCCCCAAAATTTTAGAAACGACAGCTTAGGTTTCTTCCCAAACCATAATTCATACGGTGTCGTCTCAACGGATTTAGACGGTACCCTATTTAAAGTGAATGTAGCTGTCTCTAGAGCGTATCCCCAAAATGATAGCGATAAATCAGTAAGAGACATCATAGATCGCACCATATCCAATAGAGTGCGATTACGACGTTCGGACACACCGTTACGCTGAGGTGTTCCAGGCGGCGTGAGTTGTGAAACGATTCCACATTTTCTTAAGTGTGTACCAAATTCGTGACTTAAATATTCTCCTCCACGATCTGATTGTAAGAATTTTATCTTTCGGTCACGTTGATTCTCTACTTCATTCTGAAATTCCTTGAACTTTTCAAAGGTCTCAGACTTGTGTTTCATCAAGTAGACATACCCATATCTACTCAAGTCATCAGTGAGAGTGAGAACATAACGATATCCTCCGCGAGCCTCAACACTCATTGGACCACACACATCAGTATGTATGATTTCCAATAAGTTGGTTGCTCGCTCCATTGTTCCGGAGAACGGGGTCTTGGTCATTTTGCCCATGAGGCATGGTTCGCATGTGTCAAATGATTCATAATCTAGAGACTCTAAAAGTCCATCAGCATGGAGCTTCTTCATGCGCTTGACACCAATGTGACCAAGGCGGCAGTGCCACAAGTATGTGGGACTATCGTTATCAACTTTACATCTTTTGGTATTCACACTATGAATATGTGTAACATTACGTTCGAGATTCATTAAGAATAAACCATTGACCATCGGGGCATGACCATAAAACATATCTCTCATATAAATAGAACAACCATTATTCTCGGATTTAAATGAGTAGCCATCTCGTATCAAACGAGATCCAGATACAATGTTCATGCTCAAACTTGGCACTAAATAACAATTATTGAGGTTTAAAACTAATCCCGTAGGTAAATGTAGAGGTAGCGTGCCGACGGCGATCACATCGACCTTGGAACCATTCCCGACGCGCATCGTCACCTCGTCCTTCGCCAGTCTCCGCTTATTCCGGAGCTCCTGCTGTGAGTTACAAATGTGAGCAACGACACCGGTATCAGATACTCAGGAGTTACTACGAGTACTGGTAAGGTACACATCAATTACATGTATATCAAATATACCTTTAGTGTTGCCGGCCCTTGTCCACTAAGTATTTGGGGCAGTTCTGCTTCCAGTGACCCTTCCCCTTGCAATAAAAGCACTCAGTCTCAGGCTTGGGTCCATTCTTTGACTTCTTCCCGACAACTGGCTTACCGGGCGCGGCAACATCTTTGCCGTCCTTCTTGAAGTTCTTCTTACCCTTGCCCTTCTTGAACTTAGTGATCTTATTGACCATCAACACTTGATGTTCTTTCTTGATTTCAACCTTTGCTGACTTCAGCATTGAGAATACTTCAGGAATGGTCTTCACCATCCCCTGCATATTGTAGTTCAACACAAAGCTCTTGTAGCTCGGTGGGAGCGACTGAAGGATTCTGTCAATGACCGCCTCGTCCGGGAGGTTGATCTCCAGCTGGGACAGGCGGTTGTGCAACCCAGACATTTTGAGTATGTGCTCACTGAAAGAACTGTTTTCCTCCATCTTACAACTATAGAACTTGTCGGAGACTTCATATCTCTCGACCCGGGCATGAGCTTGGAGAACCATTTGCAGCTCCTCGAACATCTCATATGCTCCGTGCTTCTCAAAACGCTTTTGGAGCCTCGGTTCTAAGCTGTAAAGCATGCCGCACTGAACGAGGGAGTAATCATCAGCACGTGATTGCCAAGTGTTCATAACGTCTTGGTTCTCTGGGATGGGTGCTTCACCTAGCGGTGCATCTAGGACATAATCTTTCTTGGCTGCTATGAGGATGATCCTCAGGTTCCGGACCCAGTCCGAATAGTTGCTGCCATCATCTTTCAGCTTGGTTTTCTCTAGGAACGCGTTGAATTTCATGTTGACTTGAGCGTTGGCCATTTGATCTACAAGACATATTTTGCAAAAGTTTTAGACTAAGTTCATGATAATTAAGTTCATCTAATCAAATTATTTAATGAACTCCCACTCAGATTAGACATCCCTCTAGTCATCTAAGTGTTACACGATCCGAGTCGACTAGGCCATGTCCGATCATCACGTGAGACGGATTAGTCATCATCGGTGAACATCTCCATGTTGATCGTATCTTCCATACGACTCATGTTCGACCTTTCGGTCTCTGTGTTCCGAGGCCATTTCTGTACATGCTAGGCTCGTCAAGTTAACCCTAAGTGTTCTGCATGTGTAAATCTGTCTTACACCCGTTGTATGTGAACGTAAGGATCTATCACACCCGATCATCACGTGGTGCTTCGAAACGACGAACTTTAGCAACGGTGCACAGTTAGGGGGAACACTTTCTTGAAATTATTATAAGGGATCATCTTATTTACTACCGCCGTTCTAAGTAAACAAGATGCATAAAACATAATAAACATCACATGCAATTATATAGTAGTGACATGATATGGCCAATATCATATAGCTCCTTCGATCTCCATCTTCGGGGCTCCATGATCATCTTCGTCACCGGCATGACACCATGATCTCCATCATTGTGTCTTCATGAAGTTGTCACACCAACGACTACTTCTACTTCTATGGCTAACGCGTTTAGAAATAAAGTAAAGTAATTTACATGGCGTTCTTCAATGACACGTAGGTCATACAAAAATAAAGACAACTCCTATGGCTCCTGCCGGTTGTCATACTCATCGACATGCAAGTCGTGATTCCTATTACAAGAACATGATCTCATACATCACAATATATCATTCATCATTCATCACAACTTCTGACCATATCACATCACATGACAATTGCTGCAAAAACAAGTTAGACGTCCTCTAATTGTTGTTGCATCTTTTACGTGGCTGCAATTGGGTTCTAGCAAGAACGTTTTCTTACCTACGAATAACCACAACGTGATTTTGTCAACTTCTATTTACCCTTCATAAGGACCCTTTTCATCTAATCCGCTCCAACTAAAGTAGGAGAGACAGACACCCGCTAGCCACCTTATGCAACTAGTGCATGTCAGTTGGTGGAACCTGTCTCACGTAAGCGTACGTGTAAGGTCGGTCAGGGCCGCTTCATCCCACAATACCGCTGAAGCAAGAAAAGACTAGTAGCGGCAAGCAAGTTGACAAGATCTACGCCCACAACAAATTTGTGTTCTACTCGTGCAATAGAGAACTACGCATAAACCTAGCTCATGATGCCACTGTTGGGGAACGTTGCAGAAAATAAAATTTTTCCTACGGTTTCACCAAGATCCATCTATGAGTTCATCTAAGCAACGAGTGAAAGGGGAGATGCATCTACATACCACTTTGTAGATCGCGAGCGGAAGCGTTCAAAAGAACGGGGTTGAGGTAGTCGTTCTCGTCATGATCCTATCACCGGAGATCCTAGCGCCGAACGGACGGCACCTCCGCGTTAAACACATGTACGGTCAGCGTGACATCTCCTCCGTCTTGATCCAGCAAGGGGGAAGGAGAGGTTGATGATGATCCAGCAGCACGACGGCGTGGTGGTGGATGCAGCAGAACTCCGGCAGGGCTTCGCCAAGCTGCTGCGGGAGGAGGACGAGGTGTAGCAGGGGGAGAGAGGCACCAAGACTTGGGTGTGGCTGCCCTCCGCCTTGCCCTCCTTTATATAGGCCCCCAGGGGGGGGCGCCGGCCCTGGGAGATCAATCTCCCAAGGGGGGGCCGCGGCCAAGGGGGGTGGAGTGCCCCCCAAGGCAAGTGGTGCGCCCCCTCACCTAGGGTTTCCAACCCTAGGCGCATGGGGGCCAAGGGGGGGGGGCACACCAGCCCACTAGGGGATGGTTCCCCTCCAACTTCAGCCCACGGGGCCCTCCAGGATAGGTGGCCCCACCCGGTGGACCCCCCGGGACCCTTCCGGTGGTCCCGGTACAATACCGGGTGACCCCGTAACTTTCCCGATGGCCGAAACAGCACTTCCTATATAGTTTTCTTTACCTCCGAACCATTTCGGAACTCCTCATGACGTCCGGGATCTCATCCGGGACTCCGAACAACATTCAGTTTGCTGCATACTCATATTCATACAACCCTTGCGTCACCGAACCTTAAGTGTGTAGACCCAACGGGTTCGGGAGACATGCAGACATGACCGAGGCGGCTCTCCGGTCAATAACCAACAGCGGGATCTGGATACCCATGTTGGCTCCCACATACTCCTCGATGATCTCATCGGATGAACCACGATGTCGAGGGTTCAAGCAACCCCGTATACTATTCCCTTTGTCAGACGGTATGTTACTTGCCCGAGACTCGATCGTCGGTAGCCCAATACCTCGTTCAGTCTCGTTACCGGCAAGTCACTTTACTCGTACCGTAATGCATGATCCCGTGACCAGACACTTGGTCACTTTGAGCTCATTATGATGATGCACTACCGAGTGGGCCCAGTGATACCTCTCCGTAACACGGAGTGACAAATCCTAGTCTCGATCCGTGTCAACCCAACAGACACTTTCGGAGATACCTGTAGTGCACCTTTATAGTCACCCAATTACGTTGTGACGTTTTGTACACCCAAAGCACTCCTACGGTATCCGGGAGTTACACGATCTCATGGTCTAAGGAAGAGATACTTGACATTGGAAAAGCTCTAGCAAAACGAACTACACGATCTTGTGCTATCTTAGGAATGGGTCTTGTCCATCACATCATTCTCCTAATGATGTGATCCCGTTGTCAACAACATCTAATGTCCATAGTCAGGAAACCATGACTATCTGTTGACCAACGAGCTAGTCAACTAGAGGCTTACTAGGGACGTATTGTGGTCTATGTATTCACACATGTATTACGATTTCCGGATAATACAATTATAGCATGAATAAAAGACAATTATCATGAACAAGGAAATATAATAATAATCCTTTTATTATTGCCTCTAGGGCATATTTCCAACAAATTCATCGGCAAATATGAGAAGATCAGAGATCACTGGCCCGCATTTGTGGCCCACAAGACATCGGAAAAGAGTAAGAAGATGTCGACGACAAACAAGCAAAATCTTGCGAAGAAGAAGTTTCACCATCGCACGGGGTTAGGTGGCTACCTCAAAGCCCGGCCTAAGTGGTCCAAGGCTAAGAATGATCTTCTTGATAAAGGGATCAAACCAGAGACAATGAACTGGCCAGACCGTTGCCGGACTTGGTTCTTTGGGGCTGGCGGAACCTTGGACCCTGTATCAGGGAAGTGCCGTTGGACGGATGAGCAACTGAAAATACCAGTCAACAGGCTTCAACACTATATCGATGCAGTGCGACAAGGGACATTCGTTCCAGACAGGGAGAAGGACGAGCTCACAATGGCCCTCGGGAATCATGAGCACCCTGGACGGACACGAGGCACGCTAGGCTCCATTCCGTGGAAGGTTGGTTTTCCGGACGCAGGCGGTTACAAATGCCATGAGAGGAGGAAGAAAGTGGAGCATAGCCAAGAGGCGCTGCACGTAAGGGTACAAGGGCTAGAGGAACGAGAAGCAGATCGCAGCAAACGACCTGCCGAAGCTTCCCCCGAAGCTACCCCGCCATCTCAGCTGAGAAGCAGCGTGGCTTCCACCGAGCTGCTTCAGCCGGAGCATGTCTTAACGGCTCCTGCTAGCTATCCCGTGGATTTTATCACAGAGTCTCAAAATTGCCACCTTATGACGCAATGGCAGAACTTAAAAGTCAAGGCGACTGTCGGCCAAGTTCGACCTTCTGAACCCGGTGCAACTTTTCACTGTCGTCTGATTCTAGAAGGATATGCTAGGGTGACGGTGGACGAAATAACGGAGGGATTTGAGGACCTCCATCTTGACCACCCTACGGGTGAAGGGGAGACTCGGCTGGGTTCTGCTCTGAAGACTCCATGCCTATGGCGGAAGGAGTTCATCAAGCTTCCGAACTGGACGCCTCCTCCTCCTCCTCTGGCGAGTCAGGGCACTCCGTCTCCTCCACCGCCTCCTCCTCCGATGAGTGACGATCAGGGCACTTGGCCTCCTTCTCCGGCACGTGGCGGCACTCCGCCTCCTTCTCCGCCTGTGCCGGCGCGCCCGAGCAGCCAGCAGCCTCCTCCTTCTCCGCCTCGCCAGCAAGGGCGGAAGAGACCCACCGCCGCCCCGGCTGCTCCGGCGCGTCGTAGTCCTTCTCCTCTGCCTCGTAAGCAACCACGAAAGAAGACAGACGCGGCAGCCGCTCCGTCTGCTCCCGTGTCTAGCAGTACAGCCAACAGAGGCGGGAGGCAATACAGATAGGGTCCTTCTCTCAAGCCTCTAGAGAAGTTACCGTACGAGATGACCGAGGAGGAAACTGCGAAGATCGTGCGGACCGAAGTGGAGGACTTCTTTAAAGGGTTGAAAGCAAAGAGACATCCACCTCCGGAGGAGAAGGTAGATCCGGTGAAAGCAAAGCGCACTATCGATGCCCTGAGGAAACCACCAAAGTCTCCGCCGAGAACCAACTATTTGCGCATTACTGAACAGGCATATCTCGCAGCGGAGCGGTCGGAAAGTACTGTCAGTGATCGAAGGTTAAAAGAATGAGCAGCTAAGAAAAAAATTTCCCAGCTCGGCGAACAAGCAAATCAATCGTGCCCCCCGCTCAATGTGTCTAGCGGCGACATCGTCGCTAATGCTCCGGGGACGGTGCCCGGTTATAGCAATCTTGCAGATTACCTGCCTAACGATGTAAATTTTCATTTCTTGGAGGTGGACGAATACATATACGAGTACGGGAAGCCTCTCGTCAAAGATGAAAAATTTCTAACAACGATGATGCGAAGATTCCATAATTGGTATATGAAAACCTGCAGAGAGTCTGGGGGGACTAATACTTTATATCTGAGAATTAAAGAGGAGCACGACCTCGTTGGAACTGATCTGTTGCCTGTTCTATTTGAGGAGTTCTTCGAGTTCTTCAATCAAAAGGCCCTCGATAAATTAACGGTCTTTTGCTACTGTCTGTAAGTACTATTTCTGTCATTAAGTCTCTATATATAGCTCAGCTCTTTCATTGCATGTATTTATAATTAATTATCCTCACTATATTATGCAGATTGAAGATCGTCGAGTGCAGAAAACAAGAAAAGTATGATATTGGGTTCATTAACACAAATATCATAGATGAAATTCAGGTTAAAAAGCACGCCGAAGAGGCCGAGGCCAACTTGCTACAGTCGTTGATCAAAAATCAAAACAAGGATTTAATACTCTTTCCTTACAACTTCAAGTGAGTGTTACTGTCGTGTGCATATTCGGTTTCCCTTATTACTCGAGCGAGGTTATAGTAATGTAATTGATGAGTTATGCATGCATGCGCAGCTTCCACTATGTTCTTCTGGAGATTAAGCTTGAGCAGGGACTAGTAACCGTCTTAGACTCGAGACGAAAATATCCCAAAACCTATGCGGACATGACTAAATTGCTCAACAAGTAAGTTCAATCGATCATTATCGCACCATATCGGCAACTTTTAGTTCATTTCCTGATATCTCAAGTAATAATAATTATTTTCTTTGTCTTGCAGGGTTTGAAAACAGTTCACCGCAGAAGCTCCGGGACTGCCGAAGGAGCTGCGATATACATACCTGAAAGTAAGTACTACTGGCTAGCTAGTTGCGCGCATCTCCCGTTGATTCTATAGTTATGCTTTCAATAATGCCATTTATAATGCTTCATTATCAGTTTGATTGACCTCTATTTCTCGTAAAGTGCTTGTGGCAGGAACAAGGGAATAATTTCTATGGATACTACGTGTGCGAGTTCATCTACAACGCGACTTTGAAAAATAAGCGGGGCTACTCTAAAAGACAATATGAAGTGCGTAAGCAATAATATTCACAATTTCATTTTATTACACCATCATTTATGTTGAGTTTCATTCATATATATGTATTAACCCCTTCTTGAAATTAGACGTGGCAGATGCGGGATGAACTCCTAGAACAAGATCGCATGAAAGCAATTCAAGAGGAATTGACGGGATTCTTTCTTGACCACGTCATCAATAAAGCCGGATAATACCATGTGAAAGTTGATTTCAATTGCTAGGGGATTGTAAGAGATCTTACATATTGTGTATGTATGTAGCCAGTAGCGTCGGATAGATAATATGAAAACTTGTTGTTCGACCAATCTCTCGGAGAAAGAGAGGTCGATCGATCACTTCTCTCTGTATGCATGACGAACTTCTGTACTTAATGGTTCCCTTCATTTTCTTACTAGCTAGCGTGTCGAGGGCCTCTCTATGTACAGTATGTAGCGTCGACCAAGCACGGACATAAGAGAGGACACTTCTCTCTATTAATTAGCTAGCTAACACAATATATGAAACACCTAAATTAACCCCCTAACCCCCCCCCCCCTTCAAAAAATAAAATAAAAATCCCAGCCACTAAAATCCCGGTTGGTGCCACCAACTGGGACCAAAGGCCCTCCTGCCTGGGCTCGGCGCACCGGCCACGTGGAGGCCCATCTGTCCCGGTTCATGTTAAAACCGGGACTAATGGTCTATGACATTAGTAACGACCCTTTAGTCCCGGTTCAAGAACCAGGACAAAAGACCCTCACCAACCGGGACTAATAGGGGTTTTTCTACTAGTATAACATGACTAGCACAAGCCAACGTAGACACCTAACCGGAGTCTACTAATCACAGTCAAGCTTGATCATCTTTGCTAACCCTAACATGACTCTACGTATTAGTACTTACCAAACTATAACACATATGTTTGGATTACTCTAACATTCACCCCCTAATCCAAGCATTTAACTCTTTATTCAACGAGATACGCAGACGACCACACGTTCATCTTGTCATGCTGATTGCCTCCGGTGACGCGATTAACCGGACCGCAACATCTCTCTTCTCGCAACGATGATCACCACTTTATCATCATCTTTTTCTTTGCCGACTTGTAAACTGAAACCAACGATTACCCGGACTACCAGCCACGCTGCCACAACTTAGCGTGCTACATGCAAACTAAACGCATAGCCTCATGCAGGAACTCAACTTAACCGGTGCGCGTCCATCTTCATGTTGATCTTCATCTTCACGTCGGTTGCTTGCACACGGGGAGACACGTCTCTTCACCCGTCACATCTTCACATCTTCTCAGTGTCGCCGATGCCACATCTTATCAAACGACACCTCCCGTCCAGCGGCAACACAACTCGTCATATACGTGCAACTCATCTTCACCGTATATGAACTCGTCGGAACTCCACCACCATGAACGGAAACGCAAGGCATGGATTCCTTTTTCCGCCCGCTCTCGCTTGCAATTCTCCTCCGCCAGTGACGCATCTCAACTGCAGCAGAAGATTCACACACCTGAGCTCTTGGACGCACCTTACAAGAACTCATGTGCACACCTTGACGACAGCTTGCAACTTTGTCGCCTCTTCGTCGCACCCCGGAACGACGACCTTGACAAGATCTTCTAGCACCGCACCTCGGCACTACCGCTCCCGTCAACCTCCTCCACGTCGTTTCGAAGAACGACAATCACCCGACGTCTCGCTTGCGACGGCGTCCTCGCCGCCTTCATGTCGTCGCTCCGCCGAACGACAACCGCCTGACCCTCCATGTCGCCGCTCGAACGACAATTGCCTGCTTCTCCCCTTCGCTGCACCATCCAGCGGTCGTATCGCCCGCTCTTCTTCGTCATTGCACCAGCCAACGACAATATCGCCCGCTTCTCGTTGTCGCTACACTAGCGATTGTATCGCCCGCCCCGAGGCGCTAGTCGGGTTGCAACCCCGGGGCAAGCGCTCGACCCTGAACCTTGCTCTAGATACCAATTGTTGGAAATTCGTCACAAGATCGATCACATCAAATCACACGAGCACACACGCACGAAAAACTGATCGCCAAGGGGCCCTTGTCATGCCCTCTTTTCTTCCTCTTTATTTATTTTCTCCTGGTTTTTCTCGGTGTTACAATAGCTAGCCCTGCCTATGTATATATAGACGCAGGGTCAGAAACGATGGCTTACAAAGCCGACTCCAACTAATACTCGTACGTGACCAGTACTCATACATAGACACCTAGCCGGACTACTACATGAAACTGACACGGACTCAACCTTCCTAACATGACTAGCACAAGCCAACGTAGACACCTAACCGGAGTCTACTAATCACAGTCAAGCTTGATCATCTTTGCTAACCCTAACATGACTCTACGTACTAGTACTTACCAAACTATAACACATATGCTTGGATTACTCTAACATATACCCCATCCGTTCTAGGATACAGGGCAGCCACAAAATATAGAGATCTCCCGTATACAAGGCTAACGACGAACTCCACCCTATTTTTGCAGTTATTTTCCAAGACACAAGTGCCACTCAGAGACGTTATGAGGGAGTAGAATCATCGTGCAATTAAGACGGGGAAATGCTTTTATTCTTCACAATGAGATCGATGACGGTGTCAATTATGTTCATCCATTGTGCTCCTTGTTTTTCACTCTATCGCAACACCACATCCAACAATGAAGATGAAATGGGTTTTCCGGCACACTCTATGAACTGGGATTTAGTAGAGGAGATCGATGGAGCAGTACATGACTACATTGCGGGCATGGGGAACATGACGCCTATGTCATGGTGGATGCGATGATGATCACCGTCGAGGAACACGACACCATAGTCATGGCAGAGACCATCATCAAAGAATAAATCATGGTTGAGGCTAGGGTGGCTGGGAATGGTGAACACGACACCAGGCAGATGCACCAGTTGACATGGAGAAAAACCAATACATCTTTGTCAGTGATTCATACATGGAGACGCGAGATGACACCAAAAACAGAACGCCACTGGCGCGGGGATGACTTGGTAGATGTGGACCATCCATCAACATTTTCTTTACATGCATGTATGTATCCTTGAGGGGGTCGTTGTCTTACACGAAACATTACACGAAATCCATTTGAAGAAACTAGATGGGGCAATCTTCAAGGTGGATTTTGAGAAAGCATACGATAAGGTCAAATGGCCCTTCCTCCAACAGGCTATGCGCACGAAGGGGTTCAATGAAACCTGAAGGGAACAGGTGAATTTGTTCATCCAAAAAGGTAGCGTTGGGGTTAAGGTGAATGATGGCATAGATCATTATTTTAAGACAAATAAGGGCCTATGACAAGGAGATCCGATGTCTCCTATACTGTTCAACATAGTAGCTGATATGTTGGCGGTACTTATCGGAAGGGCCAAAGAGAATGGCCAAGTAGGAGGGCTCGTTCCTCATCTTGTTGGTGGAGGGGTCTCCATACTTCAGTACGTTGATGACACTGTTATTGCCATGAAACAAGATATCACAAAGGCTAGAAACATGAAACTAGTGCTTTCTCTGTTCGAACAATTCTCAGGGCTAAAATTTAATTTTCACAAGAGCGAATTATTTTGCTTTGGAAGGGCCAAAGAGGAACAAGATCCCTATAGACAATTGTTCGACTGTGAAATGGGTTCTCTACCTTTTTCTTACCAAGGAAGTCCAATTCACCATCGCAGGCTGTCAAACAAGGAGTGGAAATATATTGAGGATCGATTTGAAAAAAAAACTAAGCTGCTAGAAGGGTAAGCTTGTGTCATATGTAGGTCATCTTGTGTTAATAAATTCAGTGTTAACCAGTCGGCCAATGTTCCTTCTTTCTTTCTTTGAAGTACCTATAGGGGTACTGAAAAGATTACACTTTTATCGATCTCGTTTTTTTTGGGTAGAGCGATGAAGCTAAGTCTAAATACAGATTGACTAGATGGGATATTATCTGTAGACCCAAACACCAAGGGGGACTTGGGATTGAGAATTTAGAAATTAAAAATAAATGCTTACTCGGCAAATGGGTATTTAGGTTATCAATGAAGACTGACGGTATGTGGGCATAGATTCTGCACAACAAATACTTACAATCTAAGACCCTAGCCCAGATTACTGTCAGACCTAATGACTCGCCATTTTGGAAAGGGCTAATGAGTGTGAAGGACACCTTTTTTTTACGGAGCAAAATTTATTGTTGGAAACGGTACGACAACGTGATTTTGGGAAGACACATGGTTAGGGGACACGACTCTAGCCCTGCAGTATCCCACTCCGTATAATATTGTACAACGTAAGGAAGATTATGTTGCTACAGTGTTACAGTCAGCACCTTTAAACATCCAGTTCAGGAGATCTCTAGTAGGAGAGCGTTGGAGCTCTTGGCTACACTTGGTGCGAAGGTTGGTGGATGTCCAACTTTCGGACCAGTCTGATTCCTTTCACTAGATGCTAACTACGAGCGGTGTTTTCACGGTGAAATCAATGTACTTGAATTTAATTAACTCTGGCCCATCCCACGATCGATTCATTTTTGGAAGATAAAAGTCCCGTTGAGAATCAAAATCTTCATGTGGTTTGTCCACAAGAAAGTGATTCTAACCAAGGATAATTTGCTTAAGCGCAGATGGGTGGGTAGTGCACGTTGTTGTTTTTGTGACCGGGATGAAACAATAGAACACATGTTTCTTGACTACCTTCTCGCTAAGCTTCTTTGGCGCACGACTCATATAGCCTTTAACATTCATCCTCATGTCAGCATAGACATGTTATTTGGGACATGGCTCACTGGAGTGGAACCAGCTATTGCCGAACATATTCAGATAGGAATTTGCGCATTACTTTGGGCTATATGGAACTGTAAAAATGATATATTGTTTAACATACAAAATCTTACAAACTTTTTGCAGGTTATCTTCAGATTTACTAATTGGATCCGTACGTGGTCGTTACTCACTCATACGTCCTCCAGGGAGCTTTTGACTATTGGGTGCAACCGTTGGGAGACAACCGCACGGGTTATATTCAACCGGTTTGGATGACGGTCCAATAA
This sequence comes from Triticum dicoccoides, assembly GCF_002162155.2. NCBI lineage: Eukaryota > Viridiplantae > Streptophyta > Magnoliopsida > Poales > Poaceae > Triticum > Triticum dicoccoides. The sequence goes on along the minus strand of NC_041385.1, from coordinate 789,685,852 downwards.
TAAGATAGGAGTTTAGTATTCCTGTCCTGGTTCTGTTGGTTGTGGCCTTTTTTCATGTCTTTTTATCTTTTGCTCCTTTTTGCAAGCTGTACTGAACTACGTACTTTGTTTGCTTGCTACCTTTTAATAAGATGGCCGCATGCATTGTTCTGATGCAGAGGCCGGGGTAATCCTCCTTTTGCAAAAAAAATGTACACATGTAAATATCTTTTGAGATGAATCTATATACACATATGAATTTCTAGCACATGTGTGAGAATCAATGTTTGTTTTGGTAGTTCCCTCTCGTTTGAACTTGATGTTTGGATCAAAAGTGATACCTTGGAGGATTTTAGTACGATTACCAATCTTCACATCAATCTCAATAGGTTTGAAGCTCTCTCGCTCAGATGTTGACTAGGGCGCAACCAATTGGTATCCGGTGTCCTCTGCTAAACCAACAAATCTTTCCATGAACTTACCTTAGCTTGCCCCTTTGCATCCGAAGGCAAGAAGGAACTCAATTCGATGGGATGATGGAGAAGATCACAAACATGCTAATATCATGGAGGGCGGTGATGCTATCCAAGGCGGGAGCTTTTTTTAAAAAAAGTTTTAGGTGTCCCCTATCTATGCGACGATGTCTTCGGATTTTCCCACGTTAGTTTCCGAATGAGCAAAGAAGATATGTAAAGGCTTTCGATGGCGAGGCAGTGTGCACATGCATGGTAGACGAGGTGGCATGATGCACGGTCTGCATGCCCTACAGAGCGCTAGTGGGAGCGGGGTTACTACAACCTACCCATACCATAAAAATGCTAAACATAATGTAAAACAATTGTTAGCTTAATTTAAAAAATGTTGGTAGCATATGCAAAAAATGTTGAGACATTGGAAAAATGTTCATGTGTTTCAAAACTGGTATGTGACATTATGAAAAAGTTAATCATATATTTGAAATTTTTTAAACATATATAAATAAATGTTTCAAATGTATAAAAAGCAGACATCCAACATGTATTTGAAATAAATGTTAATCATTGTATTTATAATGCTAATCATCTATAACAAATGTTAAACATGTATAAAAATATTCTTGATGTATAGGAAAAATGTAGACATAAAAAAGTTATTTCAAAAATTGTTAATTGTGTATTTTAGAAATGTTTAACATGCATAAAATAAAAGTTTCACGTGTAGATGAAAAATGTACATAAAAAACCATGGAAAAATGATACAAAGAAGACATCGAAAACAAAAAAGGTCATAAAACCAAAGAAAAACTGATGAAAACCATAAAGCAAACTACATAAAGAAAGAAAAATCCAAAGAAAACCAAGGCAAAGAAAGGGAAATAAATAAAACCAGAGAAAATAAACAAAGCAGAAAAAAGGAACAAAGAAAATTGATGCAAAACTGAGAAAAGAAAAAACTACTGAAAACCTAGAATAAACAAATAGAAACGAAGAAAAGAAATAGAAAATAGAAAACAATTGAAAACCAAGAAAAAACAAAGAAAACATAAATTATACTATCAAAGAATAAAGAAAATCAAATAAAACCGGTGAAAAGAAAAATAATCAAAGAGGAAACAAAATAAACGAAAAAGAAAAACTCAGAGAAAACCGGAGCAGGAGTGAACATCAGCAAGCAAAACCTTCAGGTGACCGAAAAAACCCTTCTGAAGTCTACAACAAGAGTCGAAAGTCGAAACACGACTGAATGAAACCCCGAGTGAACGGTGAATGATAAAAAAAACTAATGAACGGGCCGGCCCCATGATGATGATATGGGAAAAACTTCCAGGCCAGCCGGACATACATCTTGGCATGAGCGTTAAGCGAGATATAGCATTGACTGTGTTGAGTACCTAGATCTCTCGTGAGTTGGGGAGAGGGGCGCCCCTATACCTGGCTTCACGCTATTCCTGGCCGCTTTGCTGGGAGCACCTGATGCTAGCCATCCCGCCATGCGCTTTGGACGTGTTACATAAAAAGACCGAGGAGACGCTTGTTGTTCGGCTGATTTTCTCTGTATGTGTTCACCATTGTTCACCGTTCGCTCGGGGATTGAAAAATGTAAACTAAGCATATGAAAAAAATGGTGAACACATACAGAGAAAATCTTTCTCTTCTATACACAAAATTTATACAGTAAAATACAAATGTGTATGAAAAAAGTTCATTATGTATTTAGAAAAATGTTAAACAAGTATTTGAAAAATGTTGAATAAGTATTAGAAAATGTTGATCAGAATTTGAAAAATGTTGAAAAGGATTTGAAAATGTTGAATATATATTAAAAAATGTAAAACAACTATTTGAAAAAATTGAATAAGTATTGAAAATGTTGAACAAGTATATGAAAAATGTTAAACAAGTATTTAATATGACGAATAAGTATTAAAAATTTCGAAAAAGTATTTGAAAAATGTTGAATAAACTATTTGAAAATGTTAAATGAGTATTTCAAAAATATTGAACAAGTATTTGAAAAATGTTGAATAAGTATTAAAATGTTGAATAAACGTTCGGACAATGTTGAACGAGTATATATAAAATATTGGTCACTTATGAAAGAAGTGGTCTTGTCATATAAAAAAATACTTTGCACGAGTGGCATCATGAGCTAGGTCTATTGCGTAGATTCTTTGCACGAGTAGAACACAAAGTAGTTGTGGGCGTTGATTTTGTTCAATATGCTTACCGTTACTAGTCCAATCTTGTTTCGACGGTATTGTGGGATGAAGCGGCCCGGACCGACCTTACACGTCCACTTACGTGAGACAGGTTCCACCGACTGACATGCACTTGGTGCATAAGGTGGCTAGCGGTTGCCAGTCTCTCCCACTTTAGTCGGAACGGATTCGATGAAAGGGTCCTTATGAAGGGTAAATAGCAATTGGCATATCACGTTGTGGTTTTGCGTAGGTAAGAAACGTTCTTGCTAGAAACCCATAGCAGCCACGTAAAACATGCAAACAACAATTAGAGGACGTCTAACTTATTTTTGCAGGGTATGCTATGTGATGTGATATGGCCAAGAAGAATGTGATGAATGATATGTGATGTATGAGATTGATCATGTTCTTGTAATAGGAATCACGACTTGCATGTCGATGAGTATGACAACCGGCAGGAGCCATAAGAGTTGTCTTAATTTATTGTATGACCTGCGTGTCATTGAAAGTTGACAGTAGCGATTATGCGATCAGTAGAAAGCTTATGTCCTTAATACACCGCTCAGTGTGCAGAACCCCAAACGTCGTCTGTGGATGTTGCGAACATCGGACATACACGTTTTGATAACTACGTAATAGTTCAGTTAAACGGTTTAGAGTTGAGGCACCAAAGACGTTTTTCGAAACATCGCGGAACATATGAGATGTCTCGAGGGCTGAAATTGGGATTTCAGGCTCGTGCCCACGTCAAGAGGTATAAGACCTCTGACGATTTTCTTAGCCTGCAAACTAAGGGAGAAAAGCTCAATCGTTGAGCTTGTGCTCAGATTGTCTGGGTACAAGAATCACTTGAATCGAGTGGGAGTTAATCTTCCAGATGAGATAGTGATGTTTCTCCAAAGACATTGCCACCAAGCTACTAGAGCTTCGTGATGAACTATAACATAACAGGGATAGATATGTTGATCCTTGAGCTATTCGCAATGTTCGACACCGCGAATGTAGAAATCAAGAAGGAGCATCAATTGTTGATGGTTAGTGAAACCACTAGTTTCAAGAAGGGAAAGGGCCAGAAGGGGCACTTCATGAAACGGCAAATCAGTTGCTACTCCAGTGAAGAAACCCAAGGTTGAACCCAAAACCGAGACTAAGTACTTCTGTAATAAGGGGAACAGCCACTGGAGCAGAATTACCCTAGATACTTGGTAGATAAGAAGGCTGGCAAGGTCGATAGAAGTATATTGGATATACATTATGTTAATGTGTACTTTACTAGTACTCCTAGTAGCACCAGGGTAATAGATACCGGTTTAGTTGCTAAGTGTTAGTAACTCGAAATAAAAGCTACAGAATAAACGGAGACTAGCTAAAGGTGAGCTGACGATATGTGTTGGAAGTGTATCCAAGGTTGATGTGATCAAACATCGCACGCTCCCTCTACCATCGAGATTGGTGTTAAACCTAAATAATTGTTATTTGGTGTTTGCGTTGAGCATAGACATGATTGGATTATGTCTATCGCAATACGGTTATTCATTTAAGGAGAATAATGGTTACTCTGTTTATTTGAATAATACCTTCAATGGTCTTGCATCTAAAATGAATGGTTTATTGAATCTCGATCATAGTGATACACATGTTCATGCCAAAAGATATAAGATAGTAATGATAGTACCACCTACTTGTGGCACTGCTATGTAAGTCATATTGGTATAAAACGCATGAAGAAGCTCCATGTTGATGGATCTTTGGACTCACTCGTTTTTGAAAAGTTTGAGACATGCGAACCATGTCTATTGGTATGTACGCATGAAGAAACTCCATGCAGATGGATCGTTTGGACTCACTTGATTTTGAATCACTTGAGACATGCAAATCATACCACATGGGCAAGATGACTGAAAGCCTCGTTTTCAGTAAAATGGAACAAGAAAGCAACTTGTTGGAAGTAATACATTTTGATGTGTGCAGTCCAATGAGTGCTGAGGCACACAGTGGATATCGTTATGTTCTTATTTCACGGATGATTTGAGTAGATACTGAGTATATTTACTTGATGAAACACAAGTCTGAATTATTGAATGGTTCAAGTAATTTCAGAGTGAAGTTGAAGATCATTGTGACTAGAGGATAAAATGTCTATGATATGATCATAGAGATGAGTATCTGAGTTACGAGCTTTGGCACGCAATTAAGACATTGTGGAAATTATTTCACAACTAACACCGCCTGGAACACCATAATGTGATGGTGTGTCCGAACATCATAGATGCACCCTATTGGATATGGGGCATACCATGATGTCTCTTATCGAATTACCACTATCGTTCATGGGTTAGGCATTAGAGACAACCGTACTCACTTTAATAGGGCACCACGTAATTCCGTTGAGACGACACCGTTTGAACTATGGTTTGGAGAAACCTAAGTTGTCGTTTCTTAAAAGTTTGGGGCGTGACGCTTATGTGGAAAAGTTTCATCGTGATAAGCTCGAACCCAAAATAGATAAATACATCTTCATAGGATACCCAAAATGGTTGGGTATGCCTCCTATCTCAGATCCGGAAGCAAAAGTAATTGTTTCTAGAAACGGGTCCTTTTTCGAGGAAAAGTTTCTCTCGAAAGAATTGAGTGGGAGGATGGTGGAGACTTGATGAGGTTATTGAACCGTCACTTCAACTAGTGTGTAGCAGGGCACAAGAAGTTGTTCCTGTGGCGCCTACACCAATTGAAGTAGAAGCTTATGATAGTGATCATGGAGTTTCGGATCAAGTCACTACCGTACCTCGTAGGGTGACAAGGATGCGTAGTATTCAGAGTGGTACGCAATCCTGTCTTAGAGGTCATGTTGCTAGACAACAATGAACCTACGAGATATGGAGAAGCGATGGTGGGCCCGGATTCCAACGAATGGCTCGAGGCCATAAAATCTGAGAAGGGATCCATGACTTTGGAAGAAATACTTGATGGTCGTAAGGCCGTTGGGTACAGATGGATTTTAAAAGGAAGACAAACAATGATGGTAAGAATCACCATTAAGAAAGCTCGACTTGTTGTTAAGATGTTTTCTGAAAAGTTCAAGGAGTTGACTACGGTGAGGCTTTCTCACTCGTAGCGATGCTAAGAGTCTGTTGGAAATGGATTAGCAGTTACTGCATTATTTATGATATCTTGTAGATAGAATGTCAAAACATTGTTTCCTCGACAGTTTTCTTGAGGAAAGGTTGTATGTGATACAACCAGAAGGTTTTGACAATCCTGAAGAACACTAACAAATATGCAAAACTCCAGCAATCCTTCTAAGGACTGGAGTAAGCATCTCGGAGTTGGAATGTACGCTTTGATGAGATGATCAAAGATTTTGGGTTTATACAAAAGTTTATGAGAAACTTGTATTTCCAAAGAAGTGAGTGGGAGCACTATAGAATTTCTGATGAGTATATGTTGTTGACATATTGTTGATCAGAAATGATGTAGAATTTCTGGAAAGCATATGGGGTTATTTGAAAAGTGTTTTTCAATGGAGAACATGGATTAAGCTACTTGAACATTGAGCATCAAGACCTATGAGGATAGATAAAAAACCCCGCTAAATGGTACTTTCAAATGAGCACATACCTTGACATGATCTTGAAGGTGTTCAAGATGGATCAGTTAAAGAAGGAGTTCTTGCTTGAGTTGTAAGGTATGAAGTTAAGAGTTAAAGCTCGACCACGGCAGAAGAGAGAGAAAGGATGAATGTCGTCCCCTATGCTTCAGACGTAGGCTCTATAGTATGCTATGTTGTGTACCGCACCGGAAGTGTGCCTTGCCATGAGTCAGTCAAGGGGTACAAGAATGATCCAGGAATGGATCATTGGACAGCGGTCAAAATTGTCCTTGGAGTAAATAAGGACATGTTTCTCAATTATGGAGGTGATAAAGAGTTCGGCGTAAAGGGTTACGTTGATGCAAGCTTTAACACCTATCCGAATGACTCTGAGTAGCAAACCGGATACGTATAGTAAAGCAACCATTTGGAATAGCTCCAAGTGGAGCGTGGAAGCAGCATTTACAATATGACATAGAGAATTGCAAAGTACATACGGATCTAGATACTGCAGACCCGTTGACTAAAACCTCTCTCACAAGCAAAACATGATCAAACCCCAGAATTCATTGAGTCTTAATCACATGGTGATGTGAACTAGTTTAGTGACACTAGTAAACTCTTTGGATGTTGGTCACATGGCGATGTGACCTATCAGTGTTAATCACATGGAGATGTAAGCTAGATTATTGACTCTAGTGCAAGTGGGAGACTGTTGGAAATATGCCCTAGAGGCAACAATAAATTAGTTATTATTATTATATTTTCTTGTTCATGATAATCGTTTATTATCCATGCTATAATTGTATTGATAGGAAACTCAGATACATGTATGGGTACATAGACAACACTATGTCCCTAGTAAGCCTCTGATTGACTAGCTCATTGATCAATAGATGGTTACGGTTTCCTGACCATGGACATTGGATGTCGTTGATAACGGGATCACATCATTAGCAGAATGATGTGATGGACAAGACCCAATCCTAAGCCTAGCACAAAGATCGTGTAGTTCGTATGCTAAAGCTTTTATAATGTCAAGTATTATTTCCTTAGACCATGAGATTGTGCAACTCCCGGATACCGTAGGAATGCTTTGGGTGTACCAAACGTCACAACGTAACTGGGTGGCTATAAAGGTGCACTACAGGTATCTCCGAAAGTGTCTGTTGGGTTGGCACGAATCGAGATTGGGATTTGTCACTCCGGTTAACGGAGAGGTATCTCTGGGTCCACTCGGTAGGACATCATCATAATGTGCACAATGTGACCAAGGGGTTGATCACGGGATGATGTGTTACGGAACGAGTAAAGAGACTTGCCGGTAACGAGATTGAACAAGGTATTGACATACCGACGATCGAATCTCGGGCAAGTACAATACCGCTAGACAAAGGGAATTGTATACGGGATCGATTGAGTCCTTGACATCGTGGTTCATCCGATGAGATCATCATGGAACATGTGGGAGCCAACATGGGTATCCAGATCCCGCTGTTGGTTATTGACCGGAGAACGTCTTGGTCATGTCTGCATGATTCCCAAACCCGTAGGGTCTACACACTTAAGGTTCGATGACGCTAGGGTTATAAAGGAAGTTTGTATGTGGTTACCGAATGTTGTTCTGAGTCCCGGATGAGATCCCGGACGTCACGAGGAGTTCCGGAATGGTCCAGAGGTAAAGATTTATATATGGGAAGTCCTGTTTTGGTCACCGAAAAAGTTTCAGGTTTTATCGGTAACGTACCGGGACCACCGGGAGGGTCCCGGGGGTCCACCAAGTGGGGCCACCGGCCCCAGGGGGCTGCATGGGCCAAGTGTGGGAGGGGACCAGCCCCAGGTGGGCTGGTGCGCCCCCCCCACCAAGGCCCAAGGCGCCTAGGGCTTGGGGGAAACCCTAAAGGGGGGCGCCCCCTTGCCTTGGGGGGCAAGGCAACCCCCCTGGCCGCCGCCCCTCCTCAGATTGGATCTGAGGGGGCCGGCCCCCCTCTCCCTTGCCCCTATATATATGTGGGGGGTGGGATGACAGCCGCACCCAAGTTCTGGCGCAGCCCTCCCCCTCTCCCAAGTACTCCTCCTCTCCCGCGGTGCTTGGCGAAGCCCTGTAGGATTGCCACGCTCCTCCATCACCACCACGCCGTTGTGCTGCTGCTGGATGGAGTCTTCCTCAACCTCTCCCTCTCTCCTTGCTGGATCAAGGCATTGGAGACGTCACCGGGCTGTACGTGTGTTGAACGCGGAGGTGCCGTCCGATTCGACACTAGGATCTCCGGTGATTTGGATCTCGACGAGTACGACTCCTTCAACCTCGTTCTCTTGAACGCTTCCGCTTAGCGATCTACAAGGGTATGTAGATGCACTCTCCTTCCCCTCATTGCTAGTCTCTCCATGGATAGATCTTGGTGACACGTAGGAAAATTTTGAATTTTTGCTACGTTCCCCAACACACCCCTCCGCCACCCGCCGCCCGGCGCCGCCACCGCCACCGCCCCCGCTTGCCCCGTCGCCCC
>NC_041385.1:789649552-789676811 GCF_002162155.2 Triticum dicoccoides | reverse complement strand
TTTTTTCATTTTTTTGTTGTTTAATTGTTAGTGCTAGATTGTGTTAGTGTTAGTATTAGAAAAGAATTAGAAGAAGTAGAAGAAGTAGAAGTAGTAGAAGAAGTAGAACAAGAAGAAAAGAAAAGAAGTAGAAAAAAGATGAAAAAAGATGAAAAAAGAAAAAAAGAAAAAAAGTAGAAGAAGAAGAAAGGAAGAAAAGAAAAGAAGTAGAAAAAAGATGAAAAAAGAAGAAGAAGAAAGGAAGTAGAAGAAGTAGAAGAAGAAGAAAAGAAGAAACGAAAAGAAACAGCACCCCGACCCCGACACGACACCCAGACACCCCGACACCCGACCCCCCGACCCCGAAACAGCACCCCGACACCGACACGACACCCCGACCCCCGACACCTCCCGAAAAGGTGTTCTTTGGCCTTCTAGAGGCCGACGGGGTCATGTATTTGTGAATTATTAGTTAGGTCATATATTTTTCGATTTTGTTATGAAAAACATCATATATAATTGTGTTGATCGGGTAGATTTAAATGTGCAGTTGTTTCATCGCTACGAGGTTTGGTGTTCGACGACCTCGCCGTGCATTTGACGAGCTCTGCCCCTTCGTTCGTGGGTGAGCACAAATGACATGTCCTCCTCCCCCATTAATTATTAGCTCTGTTCCAGTGTTCGTGCCGATGAAATTTGATAGCTAGCTATGTATGTGTCTTGAATCATCAGTATGCGTAACCAATATGTGTCTCCCATTCGAAAGCGTCATGGTTATAAATATGCATGCATTTGCATATTTATAACCTTGATTCTTTCGAATTGTCCAACGCTATCCATGGACAGCCTGAGTATGTGTAGATTGGGTTCGTTTTCCCATATGCTTTGCTCCGGATCCGACGCATAAATTTCGTCAGTGCCTCCCTTGTTATTCTCCGGGTACACATCCTCTCTGTTTATTGCAGAGACGTGTATCAGGAGAACAGTGGGGAGGTGCTGCCGAAATTTTGCGTCGGATCCGGAGCATAGCATGGGAAAATGAACCCAATCTACACATACTCGGGTGGGATTAGGACCTATCATTACCTATTAGAGTGTAGGTTGCATGAACGTAATAAAATTGACAAAGTAGATCAACTGATGAATATATACATGGTGAATTATATATATAATTGTTGTGTGTCCAGTAGCTCTGAAACTCAAGATGAGTGATCGTGCGTGGATGTATACCGGTCACACTGGTCAGAACAAATGGAGCGCTGAATGGTTCACAAAAACCAAGGGGTTTGTGCAAGCCGCATTTGCAAATGGCCAGAGGAAAACCTGGTGCCCCTGTTTCCGGTGCGGCAATTGGGAAAAGAAGACAAAGGCTGAAATGGGCAAACACCTGTAGAAGAGTGGTTTTACACCCGATTATACGGTGTGGACATTTCATGGTGAGTCTGCCCAACGTGACCGAGCTGAGGTGGATCGTCGTTGCACCGACGAGCATTGTACCGGGATGGAAAACATGGTGCAAGACTATGATGATGCTTAGGATTCGGACGAGGAGATGGAGGAATCTGCAAAGGCCTTCAATGAAATGTTGGAGTCTTCAAAACGTCCGCTCCACGAGCACACTGAGCTTTGTCAGTTGGATGCCATCTCACAAGTAATGGCTCTGAAGGCTCAGTTCAACTTGGGCAGAGAATGCTACGACGCAATTATGACAGTATTTGGACGCTTTCTACCCAAAGGCCATGTAATGCCTGCAAACCTGTACCAGTCGGACAAAATCCTCCGTGCAGTGAAGATGCCCTATGAGAAGATACATGCCTGTGAGAAGGATTTGCCTTATTTATGCTTGACTATGCGGACTTGAACTATTGTCCCATTTGCAAGTCTTCCAGGTATATTGTGGTAGACAACGGTATGGGTGAGAAGACACAGACCAAAATCCCCGTTAGTGTTCTTCGGTATATGCCAATCATACCAAGACTTCAACGTCTTTTCATGGTTGAAGAGACGGCCAGACAGATGACATGGCACAAAATAGGCAAAAGAACCGAACTAGATGCAGATGGGAATCTGATGATGGTACACACATCAGATGGTGTTGCATGGATAAAGTTTGATGAATTACATGCTGACAAAGCGGCAGATCCGAGGCATCCTCGAGTCGGCATCAACACAGATGGGTTCAGTGTGTTTGGTATGACTGCAGCCCAATACAGTTGTTGGCCCGTATTTGTCTTTCCACTCAATCTCCCCCCCGGACAGATTATGCAAAGAAAGAACATTTTCCTGACGTTAATAATTCCAGGGCCCAACTATCCGAGGAAAAATATGAATGTGTACATGCACCCGCTTAAGGACGAATTGCAAGAAGTCTGGGATAATAGGTTCAAGACATACTAGCAAATGGAACTTCATAATGCATGTCCGGTACATGTACTCGACGCATGACTTGCCGGCGTATGCGCTATTCGTTGGCTGGTGTGTGCATGGAAGGTTCCCATGCCCCACATGCAAGGGAGCTCTTGAGTTTCGTTGGCTTCAGGACGGTCGCAAGTTTTCTTGCTTCGACATGCATAGACAGTTCCTGGATCCTCGCCATAAGTTCAGGAAAGACAAGAAGAACTTCATCAGAGGTAGAGTTGTCAAAAACTCTGCACCACCTGCATTGACAGGCCAACATACCCTGGATCAGTTAAACGCTCTCGAGCCAGATCCAGAGCGTCCAGGGTACTTCAAGGGGTATAATTCTAAGCACGCCTGGACTCACAAAACATGCTTATGGGATCTGCCTTACTTCAAAGACCTCCTTTGCCCACACAACATCGACGTGATGCACACTGAGAAGAATATCGCCGAGGCACTTTTTGGTACATTGTTCGGCATAGATGGGAAGTCAAAGGATAATACTAAGACTAGAGTCGATCTGGAGGTGCTATGTGATAGGCTGTTACAAAACATGAAAGAACCAAAAGGAAAGCAGAACTGGACGAAGCCAAAGGCATGGTTCAATCTTGGAAGGCCAGCTATGAGGGAAATTATCTTGTGGGTGAAAATGCAGTTGATGTTCCCTGATGGGTATGCAGCGAATCTAAAGAGGGGAGCGAGTCTTGATAAATTGAAGATATTTGGTCTCAAGAGTCATGATTGGCACATATGGATTGAGCGGGTAATGCCGGTGATGTTGTGTGGCTTCATCCCTGAGGATGAGTGGCTAGTACTGGCAGAACTCAGCTATTTCTTACGTGTTCTTTGTGCGAAAGAACTACCGCCTGGCGTGCTAGAAGAAATGGAAGAGTTGGCGTCGGAGTTGATCTGCAAGTTAGACAAGATCTTTCCACCGGACTTCTTTAATCCAATGCAGCATTTGATTTTGTATCTCTCGACCGAGGCAAGATTGGGGGGGCCGTGCAAAATTGTTGGTGCTACCCAATTGAGAGGATGCAGAAGACGCTTCGAGAAAAATGTAAAAATAAACGTAGAATTGAAGTATTGATGGCTGAGGCATTCATCACTGAGGAGGCGGCAAACTTCGTGACAGCACACTATGAAGCCAAAAATCGTCATTTGCATAATCCGAAGCCTCGGTACAATGTTGACGACCCTAAAAAGGGTGGATCCAACCTCAGCCTATTCAAAGGGAATCTCGCACCAGCCAATGTTTCAAATTCAATATCTTTGGATAACGAAGAATGGCGGACCATTTCGTTGTATATCTTCAACAACCTGATAGAAGTGCGGCCGTACATCGAGTAAGTTCTCGGTACATTGTTTCGCAACTTCTATTTCCTTCGGACTGCTCTTATTCCTGGATATTTCATACAGTCGGTACGTCGCCATATTCTCGTATGGAGCGGTGATCCAAAAGGATTCCGTCGAAGAGTATGAGCTTCTCGCAAAGCAAGGAGGCGGCTATCCCGGTTTCATCTCTTGGTTCAAACAAACGGTAATTTCTATTAGACAATTTCATTTCATTCGCTAATTTGTGCGTAATGCAACAATCCTTTCATATTAAACTTGTAGGCTAATTCAGAGTCTATGGACGCTGAATTGAGACAAGTCGCTAATAGTTTTCACTATAAGGTCCGTTCATTTGACAAATAGGACATCAATGGGTATCGCTTTCATACCTATGGCAAAGAGCTATCTATGGCCGACTGAAAGTCTACAAATTGTTGTGTATCTGCTATCGGCGAAGGAGGTACCGAGCATTATGGGAGAGTTGAAGCAATTTATGAACTTCTATTCTATGGTGAAAACCCACCAAATGTCATAGTCTTCAAATGTTATTGGTTTCAGCCGAAGGAGACTAGAAGGACTCATGAACATATAGGGCTAGTTGAAATCAACCAAAGCACCCATTTAGATGTTCCTGATGTCTATATTACGGCTCAACAGGCGACCCAAGTATTCTATCTACCGTGGGCCTGCCAAACTAATCCCAATCTGAAAGGTTGGGATGTCATTTATGAAGTGCCGCCATGTGCTAGACTTTCTCCCCCAAAGGAAGAGGATTATGAACCTCACATTAACCCAGACACATATGAAGGAGAATTCTTCCAAGATACACGTCTTTCCAAAAAGCGTTTCAAGAACCGCTATACTTCACCCCAAAACATTGAAGTAGACGGCGACAGTGAATCCGACATCACCCCAGAGGAGGAACAAGAAGAGGTTACTGCTGCGGATGACCTGTCAATGCTTGACCGATTACGTCAAGGTGGCCTTCCACATGTTGTTGCCACTGAACCCTATGAGCCCGTCATTGATTATAGTGATAATGATGATTATGCATTTATTGATGATACTGATCGAGATTATTAGTAGTGTCAGGTAATCAATTTTTTTATGTTGTACTTGATGATGATACACTTAAGTGATATACATATTATTATTCATGTCGGTATTTTTTTTATGTTGTACTAATTTCGTTTACTTTTTGTCATGGCAGATGTTGAAAGATGGAAGGGGAGCTGACTGAGGCCAAGGACAAACGTGCCCAAATTGAAGGTGTGCCACACCATCAAGGTAGCTCTAGCTTATATTAGTTTGGGCGGAACTGGGGTATGTGGTTTGCTTCATGATTAATGCAATTCATTCATCATGCTAGCTTGAGCCCTTTAATTACTAATTTATTTTGTTTCTCTCTTTCAGGCATGCTACAATAAGACGGATAAGGTGCCAGAGGGGTACGACCTGTATGCCATGGCCCACACTGATCCAGATTCCCATTGATCCAGAGCAGGTGATGATAAGAAAGTTAAGGGGAAGGCGAGGAAAGGGGAGGACTTTAACCCGAGCCAGATTCCCATTGATCCAGAGCAGGTGATGATATCTGGTGGCGGGAGGTCCCGTGGCTCCATAGCCATTGATCCTGAGATTACTCCTGAGACCACAGTGAGTTTAATTTGAATGGATGTTAGTCTTAACATTTGAGTGTCATCATGCTAACGAAACATTGGAAATGATCTTTGGTGCAGCGTAATTCCAGACAAGCATCACACGATCCTTCTCCAGCTACTGGCACGAGCCAGCCCGCTCCTACACCTCCATGATCACGGTAAGTTTCTCTAGTTTGTTGCTTAATAAATGCATAAAGACCTAGACTTAGCTTTATTTCCTCCAATATGCTTACCTTAATGACTTAGAGTTAGCTTCTTTTCCTCCAAAATGACTTAATAAGCTTACTGACCTCCAAAACCAGCCATTTTACCTAACTTAGCTCTAAAACGATCTATACTTAGCTTTGTTTCCTCCAAAATGACCTAAGTCAGTTATAATATGCTTAGTTAACTAGGTTTGCTCAATAATGACATGTACTTAGCTTACTTATGTAAAAAACGACATAATTAGCTTAGTTAGCTCATAAACGATCCATTTTACCCAAGTTAGCTTCTAAAATGACCCATTTTACCTAGATTATCTCCAAAATGATCCATTTTACCTAGATTATCTCCAAAATGATCCATTTTACCTACGTTAGCTCTAAAATGACCCATTTTACCTATGTTAGCTCCAACATGACCCATTTTACCTACGTCAGCTCCAAAATGACCCATTTTACCTACGTTAGCTCCAAAATGACCCATCTTACCTACGTTAGCTCTAAAATGATGCATTTTACCTAAGTTAGCTCATAAACAATCCATTTCACCTAAGTTATCTCACAAACGATGGTGTGCTTCTTCTTCTAGTCTTCTTCTTCTAGTCACCTTTTCCTAACTTTCTTATTTGCCATTTTGCAGATTTCATTCACTTCTCGGAAGCTAGCTTGCTATGATGGAGTGCTTGTTTTTGATTTCATTCTCTTCTAGTATTCTTCTAGCTTGCTACAATGGAACTTGCTATCTTGATGAAAATTTGCATTGTAATATGTATGTGCAACTTCCTAATGGTTGCAACTTATGTGTATGTGCAACTTGCTATGTATGAATGGATGGAACTATATATGTATGTACGATGAAACTTATGTCGTGGATATGAGATATGTTTGCTGTTAAATAGCCCTGTGAAATATATCTATATATGTCATATATATTTGCTGTGAAAATTGTTGGATTTAAAAAAACAGAAAAAGAGCCAATATAAAGGCTCTTTACCGTCTGCCACCGACGGCAACAGGCACTTTGCCGTCAGCCGCGAACAGCAAAGAAGCCACGTGGCAGCCAACTGTGCTTCCTGGGAGCTGACCCATTTGGTCAGTTTGCCTACAATGACAGACGGCAAAGAGTAAACAATTTTTCCTTCAACGGTGGACGACAAAGGCCTGCCGTGTAGTGACGTCTAGCTGACATCATACGGCAGACGACAAAGGCAGGACAAATTTTGCCGTCAGCCGCAGACGGCAAAGGCCTGCCGTTAGTCACCTAATGGACTAACAACGCAAATTTTGCCGTCTGTTTTCTTTGTCGTCCGTTGCTGATGGCAAAGGCTCCTTTGCCGTCAGTCGCCAAAAGCAGACGACAAAGTAGCTCTTTGCCAGATCTTACGTTGGCGGAGTCTTTTGCCGTCCGCGGCGGACGGCAAAGACCGTTGCCGTCCCCGCCATTCATGCCTTTGCCGTCCGCCGGGGCTGACGGCAAAGTAGCTGATTCCTGTAGTGCATGTTTCTTCAAATTAATATCTAGTGTGTTGGCCTTGGCATACTTCAGGGGTTGGATACACGCAGATGGTGTCCGCAGGCCCAACTAGCTCCTTGGTACTTTTTGCCGCCACCACTTCCCGGGGTGGGTCATACATCTCCAACGTATCTACTTCTCCAAACACTTTTGCCCTTGTTTTGGACTCTAACTTGCATGATTTGAATGGAACTAACCCGGACTAACGCTGTTTTCAGCAGAACTGCCATGGTGTTATTTTTGTGCAGAAATAAAAGTTCTCGAAATGATATGAAAAATCTACGGAGCAACCTTTTGGAATTAATAAAAAATACTGGCGAAAGAATCAGCATCATGGGGCCCACACCCTATCCATAAGGGTGCAGGGCGCGCCCCCTGCCTCGTGGGCCCCCTAGGACTCCACTGACCTCACCCCCAACTCCATATATTCACTTTCAGGGAGAAAAAAAATCAGAGATAAGGATTCATCACGTTTTACGATACGGAGCCGCCGCCAAGCCCTGTTCTTCCTCGGGAGGGCTGATCTGGAGTCCATTCGGGGCTCCTGAGAGGGGAATCTGTCGCCATCGTCATCATCAACCATCCTCCATCACCAATTTCATGGTGCTCACCGTCGTGCGTGGGTAATCCCATCGTAGGCTTGCTTGGTGGTGATGGGTTGGATGAGATTTACCATGTAATAGAGTTAGATTTGTTAGGGTTTGATCCCTAGTATCCATTATGTTCTAAGATTGATGTTGCTATGACTTTGCCATGCTTAATGCTTGTCACTAGGGCCCGAGTGCCATGATTTCAGATCTGAACCTATTATGGTCTCATGAATTTATGTGAGTGCTTGATCCTATCTTGCAAGTCAATAGTCACCTACTATGTGTTATGATCCGGCAACCCCGAAGTGAAAATAATCGGGACCACTCCCGGTGATGACCGTAGTTTGAGGAGTTTATGTATTCACTAAGTGCTAATGCTTTGGTTCGATACTCTATCAAACATAGGCCTTAATATCCCTTAGTTTCCAATAGGACCCCGCTGCCACGGGAGGGTAGGACAAAAGATGTCATGCAAGTTCTTCTCCATAAGCAGTTATGACTATATTTGGAATACATGCCTACATTACATTGATGAACTGGAGCTAGTTCTGTGTCATCCTATGTTATAGATGTTGCATGAGGAATTGCATACGACATAATTATCCATCACTGATCCATTGCCTACGAGCTTTTCACATATTGATCTTTGTTTAGTTACTTTTCCGTTGCCACTGTTATGATTACTAAAACTTCTACTATTACTTTTGCCACGTTACCGTTACTTCCATACTACTTTGATACTAAATACTTTGTTGTAGATATTAAGTCTTTCTGGTGTGGTTGAATTGACAACTCAACTGCTAATACTTGATAATATGCTTTGGATCCCCTTGTGTCAAATCAATAAATTTGGGTTGAATACTCTACCCTCGAAAACTGTTGCGATCCCCTATACTTGTGGGTTATCAAGACTATTTTCGGGTGCCGTTGCCGGGGAGCATAGCTCTATTCTTTTATTCACTTTGGATTTATATCTGCTGATCACTATGAGGAACTTGAAAGACGAAAGAACCAAGATTTTTCCTCAACTATGAGGGGAGGTAAGGAACTGCCATCTAGCTTTGCACTTGATTCACCTTCTGTTATGAGTAAATTTGTGACACCTACACCTGCACCTGCTATTGATTTTGATATGTCGCATGTTATTGATGATGCCACTTCTGCTATGCATGGTGCTTATGATGATACTACTTCTATGCTTGATAATACTATGCCATTAGGTGAATTTCTTAATGAACAACTTGTTAGGGTTAGAGAGAATGAAATTATTGAAACTGATAATATCGATGAAAGTGATGATGAAGGTTCTCCCCCTAGATATGAATTGCCAGATGTTTCTTAGGGTTATGTTATGGATGAAGAAACTGCTAGAGACCTTTTTGCTTGCAAAGATAGATATGATCTTAAGAAACTGTTAGCTAAGCTGAAAGAAAAGTCTCTGAATGCTAGAATGAAATATGACCCTAATAACCCACAAGTGTAGGGGAACGCAACAGCTTTCGAGGGCAGAGTATTCAACCCAAATTTATTGATTCGACACAAGGGGAGCCAAAGAATATTCTCAAGTGTTAGTAGTTGAGTTTTCAATTCAACCACACCTGGATAACTTAGTATCTGCGGCAAGGTATTTAGTAGCAAAGTAGTATAGTAATGGTAACAGTGGCAAAAGTAAAGATAGAAGTTTTGTAGTAATTGTAACAGTAGCAACGGAAAAGTAAATAAGCGAAGCACAATATATGAAAAGCTCGTAGGCATTGGATCAGTGATGGATAATTATGTCGGATGCGATTCCTCATGTAATAGTTATAACATAGGGTGACACAGAACTAGCTCCAATTCATCAATGTAATGTAGGCATGTATTCCGAATATAGTCATACGTGCTTATGGAAAAGAACTTGCATGACATCTTTTGTCCTACCCTCCCGTGGCAGCGGGGTCCTAGTGGAAACTATGGGATATTAAGGCCTCCTTTTAATAGAGTACTGAACCAAAGCATTAACACATAGTGAATCCATGAACTCCTCAAACTACGGTCATCATCGAGAAGTATCCCGATTATTGTCACTTCGGGGTTGTCGGATCATAACACATAATAGGTGACTATAGACTTGCAAGATAGGATCAAGAACTCACTTATATTCATGAAAACATAATAGGTTCAGATCTGAAATCATGTCACTCGGGCCCTAGTGACAAGCATTAAGCATAGCAAAGTCATAGCAACATCAATCTCAGAACATAGTGGATACTAGGGATCAAACTCTAACAAAACTAAGTTGATTACATGGTAAATCTCATCCAACCCATCACCGTCCAGCAAGCCTACGATGGAACTACTCATGCGCGGTGGTGAGCATCATGAAATTGGTGATGGAGGATGGTTGATGATGACGATGGCGAGAAATCCCCCTCTCCGGAGCCCCGGACGGACTCCAGATCAGCCCTCCCGAGAGGTTTTAGGGCTTGGCGGCGGCTCCATATCGTAAAACGCGATGAAACTTCCTCTCTGACTTTTTTCTCCGCGAAACAGAATATATAGAGTTGGAATTGAGGTCGGCGGAGCTCTAGGGGGCCCATGAGATAGGGGGCGCGCCCAGGGGGGAGGGCACGCCCCCCACCCTCGTGGACAGGGTGTGGGCCCCCTGGCCTTCATCTTTTGCAAGTATTTTTTATATTTTCCAAAACTTATCTCCGTGGATTTTCAGGTCATCCTGAGAAGTTTTTTTTCTGCACAATAAACAACATCTTGGCAGTTCTGCTGAAAACAGCGTCAGTCCGGGTTAGTTTCATTCAAATCATGCAAGTTAGAGTCCAAAACAAGGGCAAAAGTGTTTGGAAAAGTAGATACGTTGGAGACGTATCAACTCCCCCAAGCTTAAACCTTTGCTTGTCCTCAAGCAATTCAATTGATAAACTGAAAGTGATAAAGAAAAACTTTTACAAACTCTATTTTCTCTTGTTGTAAATATGTAAAGCCAGCATTCAAGTTCCAGCAAGTATTATGAACTAACCATACTCACAATAACACTTAGGTCTCACAATTACTCATGTCAATGGCATAATCAGCTAGCGAGCCATAATAATAAAACTCGGATGACAACACTTTCTCAAAACAATCATAATATGATATAACAAGATGGTATCTCGCTAGCCCTTTCCGAGACTGCAAAACATAAATGCATAGCACCTTTAAAGATCAAGGACTAACTAAACATTGTAATTCATGGTGAAAGAGATCCAGTCAAGTCATACCCAATATAAACCAATAGTAATACATGCAAATAACAGTGTGCTCTCCAGCGGGTGCTTTTTAATAAGAAGGTGATGACTCAACATAAAAGTAAATAGATAGGCCCTTCACAGAGGGAAGCAGGAATTTGTAGAGGTGCCAGAGCTCGATTTTAAAATAGAGATTGAATAACATTTTGAGCGGCATACTTTCACTGTCAACGCAGCAACTATGAGATGGCTATATCTTCCATACTACATGCATTATAGGCAGTTCCAAACAGAATGGTAAAAATTTATAGTCCCCCACCACCAACAAGCATCAATCCATGGCTTGCTCGAAACAACGAGTGCCTCCAACTAACAACAGGACTGGGGGAGTTTTGTTTAATTATATTGATTTGCTTTGATCTTTTTGGATCATGGGACTGGGCATCCCGGTTACCGGCCCTTTCTCGTGAATGAGGAGCGGAGTCCACTCCTCTTGAGAATAACCCACCTAGCATGGAAGATACAGACAACCCTAGTTGAAACATGAGCTGCTCGAGTATACAAAACAGAATCTCATTTGAAGGTTTGGAGTTTTGCACATACAAACTTACTTGGAACGACAAGTAGATACCGCATATAGGAAGGTATGGTGGAATCATATGTAACAACTTTGGGGTTTATGGAATTTGGATGCACAAGCAGTATTCCTGCTTAGTACAGGTGAAGGCTAGCAGAAGACTGGGAAGCGACCAACTGAGAGAGCGACAACAGTCGTAAACATGCATTAAAATTAATTCATACCGAGTACAAGCATGAGTAGGATATAATCTACCATGAACATAAATATCGTGAAGGCTATGTTGATTTGTTTCAACTACATGCGTCAACATGTGCCAAGTCGAGTCATTCAATTTATTCAAATGAGGATACCATCCCATCATACCACATCATAATCATTTTAATAGCATGTTGGCATGCAAGGTAGACCATTATAACTCATAGCTAATCAAGCATGGCACAAGCAACTATAATCTCTAAATGTCATTGCAAATATGTTTACTTCATAACAAGCTGAATCAGGAACGATGAACTCATCATATTTACAAAAACAAGAGAGGTCGAGTTCATACTAGCTTCTCTCATCTCAATCAGTCCATCATATATCGTTGTTATTGCCTTTCACTTGCATGACCGAACGATGTGTATAATAATAATAGTGCACGTGCATTGGACTAACCTGGAATCTGCAAGCATTCAGCTCAAGAGAGGAGACAAAGTAATATGGTCTCTAAGTTAAATAAACAATCATGCATATGAGAGCCGCTAAACATTTTCAATATGGTCTTCTACTCTCGTCCCCCAAAGGAAGGAAAAGAAAATAAAACTATTTACATGGGAAAGCTCCCAACAAGTAAATGAAGAAAAAGAAATCTTTTTGGGTTTTCATTTTAATTACTACTACAAGCATGGAAATTAAACTAACTAATTTTTTTGTGTTTTTCTTAAGGTTTATCAAGCACACAAGAAGAAGGCTAGAAAAAGAAAATTAAACTAGCATGGATAATACAATGAAAGAGTATGAGCACCAACAGCTAGAATAGTGTGTGAACATGAATGTAAAGTCGGTGAGAAATACGTACTCCCCCAAGCTTAGGCTTTTGGCCTAAGTTGGTCTAATGCCAAGGATAGCCTGTCTGATATCCGTAGTTGTAACTGGGGTCGTACTAAGATGCATCAACAAATGCCTCCTGATCTGCGGTATGCTGGCGAGCCGCCACCGCTCTCCCCTCGTGTTCAGTTGCCTCCTCCCTGGTAACAACATATCTTCGTTTTGCCTGGTAATCAAAAAGGAAAGGAGCAGGGAGAGTAACAGGACAGAGCTACGTCTGTCAAAGATTAGTCGATAATGGAGGAACTGTTCATTGCTCAAAAGAAAACAATGTTTGACCATCGCGTCGTAATCTAAATAAGCAAGAGGCAACACCATATCGCCCTCTCGTGGGGCTATACCAAGATAATTAGCAACACGGGTCGCATAAATACCTCCAAATAAATCTCCAGACATACCATTCTTATGCAACCTACGTGCGACTATTGCCCCCCAAGTTGTAATCTATTACCTAACACATCACTCTTGAGGACACAAAGATCAGAGACACACATATGACATGCTTCATCTTTACCGTTAATACATCTACCAATGAAGAGAGCAAAATAATGTATAACAGGAAAATGAATGCTCCCTATGGTAGCTTGTGCTATATCCCTAGATTCTCCCACAGTAATACTAGCAAGAAAGTCTGTAAATTCAGATTTGTGGGGATCATTAACATTGCCCCACTGTGGAAGTTTGCAAGCAGTTGTAAAATCTTCTAAGTCCATGGTATAAGATTTATCATAAATATCAAACAGGACACTCTGAGAATTACGCGAAGATTTATAATTAAACCTTCTCACAAATGAATCAGTCAATTGATAGTACAGAGGACACTTATCTTGTAAGAAGTCCTCAAGATCGGCATTACGCACATATGCGTCAAATTCATCCTTAATGCCTGCATTGAACATAAAATCGTCTGGTGGTCACTCACAGGCTCGTACTTCTGCGTCCCTTGGTAGTTCATTGTCTTGCTCACGCATAGCAAGCCTGGGTCCTTTCTTTATTGAGGAACCACCTTGATACATTCTCCTAGACATATTTCTTTTTCTGCAATATTTCTGAAATTTTTAGTAACTTCAAAATAAAAGTAAATCAAACCAAACAAGATTGATAGCAACTACTCCTACAAGTGCCTAGAGCCTATATCATGCATTAGAATTGCTTGGGACCTCATAAATTTAACATGCCAGCTCAAGAACAAGGTCACCTATGCAGCAAAAATTTGCAATGAATAAAGCACTGGAACAAAAACTAATTGGACCAATGGAGGAGTCACATACCAAGCAACAATCTCCCAAAGCAGTTTTGTGAATGGGGCTTTGAGCAAGGAGATCAAAAATCGTAGCAAAATGAGCTAGAACTCGTGCTTGAGCTGGATGGGGATTTTTTTTGGGAAGAAGATGGAGTGTGTGGGTGCAGGAATAAGTGGAGGGGGCCACCATGGGCCCACGAGACAGGGGGCGCGCCCAGGGGGTGTGGGCATGCCCTCCACCCTCGTGGCCAGGTGCTTGCCCCTCCTGCAGTTTTTTCAGTGCCTAAAATCCTCAAATATTCTATAAAAAATCATACTAAATTTGTAGGGCATTTGGAGCACTTTTATTTTTGGGATATTTTTTATTGCATGGATAATTCAGAAAACAGACAAAATATACTATTTCTACTTTATTTATTCTAAATAATAGAAAGCAAAAAGAGGGTACAGAAGGTTGTGCCTTCTAGTTTCATCCATCTCATGATCATCAAAAGGAATTCATTAACAAGGTTGATCAAGTCTTGTTAACGAACTCATTCCGAATAACATGAAGCCGGAGAAATTTCGAATAACACTAGGTTACCTCAACGGGGATATGAACATCCCCAATAATAAGAATATCATACTTTTTATTTGCAGTAGGAAGAGGAAATCCAAAACCTCCAAATATAATTGATGGAATTTTCCCAATAGAGTTTATACTGTGAACTTGAGGTTATTTCATCGGAAAATGTACCGTGTGCTCATTTCCATTAACATGAAAGGTGACATTGCCTTTGTTGCAATCAATAACAGCACCTGCAGTATTTAAAAAGGGTCTACCAAGGATAATCAACATATTGTCGTCCTCAGGAATATCAAGAATGACAAAGTCTGTTAAGATAGTAATGTTTGCAACAACAACAGGCACATCGTCACAAATGCCGATAGGTATAGCAGTTGATTTGTCAGCCATTTGCAAAGATATCTCAGTAGGTGTCAACTTACTTAATTCAAGTCTACGGTACAAGGAAAGAGGCATAACACTAACACCGGCTCCTAAATCACACAAGGCAGTTTTAGTATAATTTCTTTTGATGGAGCATGGTATAGTGGGTACTCCGGGATCACCAAGTTTCTTAGGTATTCCACCCTTAAAGGTATAGTTGGCAAGCATGGTGGAGATTTCAGCTTCAGGTATTTCCTCTTATTAGTGATGATATCTTTCATGTATTTAGCACAAGGATTTGTTCTAAGCATATCAGTTAAGCGCATGCGTAAAAAAAAGGTCTAATCATTTCAGCAAAGCGCTCAAAATCTTCATCATCCTTTGTCTTGGATGGTTTAGGAGGAAAGGGCATGGGTTTCTGAAACCATGGTTCTCTTTCTCTACCGTGTTTCCTAGCAACAAAATCTCTCTTATCATAACGTTGATTTCTTGATTGTGGGTTATCAAGATCACCAGCAGGTTCAATTTCTATATCATTGTTGTTACTAGGTTGAGCATCTACATGAACATCATTATTAGCATTATTATCAGGTTCATGTTCGTCTCCCGATTGTGTTTCTGCATGAGAGATAGGAGTATCATTAGGATTCTCAGGTTTTTCTACATTAGGTTTACTAGAAGCATGCAAAGTCCTATCATTTTTCTTCTTCTTCTTAGAGGAACTAGGAGCATCTAGATTATTATTCTGAGAATCTTGTTCAATCCTCTTAGGGTGGCCTTCAGAATACAAAGGTTCCAGAGTCATTTTGCCAGTTCTAGTAGCCACTCTAACAGAAAAAATCATGTTTATTATTTAGTTCATCTAGCAATTCATTCTGAGCCTTAAGTACTTGTTCAGCTTGAGTGGTAACCATAGAAGCATGTTTACTAGTGAGTTTAAGTTCACCCTTAACTCTAGACATGTAATCACTCAAGTGTCCTATCATATAAGCATTATTTTTCAATTGTTTACTAACATAATCGTTGAAATTTGCATGTTTATCCATAAAATCATCAAATTCATCTAAGCACTGGCTAGCAAGTCTAGTAGACGGAATTTCAACTTTATCATATCTATAGAGAGAATTTACCTTTACTACCTGTGTTGGGTTATCAAGACAATGTGTTTCTTCAGGTGGTATATTAAGACCATGTATCTCTTCAACAGGAGGCAAATTCTTAACGTCTTCAGCTTTAATACCTTTTTCTTTCATTGATTTCTTTGCCTCTTGCATATCTTCAGGACTGAGGAATAGAACACCTATCTTCTTCGGAGTAGGTTTAGGAATAGGCTCAGGAGTTGGCTTAATTGGTTCAGGAATTGCTTCAGGAATTGGCTCAGGAAGAGTCCAATTATTTTCATTTGTCAACATATTGTTCAATAATAATTCAGCTTGGTCGACTGTTCTTTCCCTGAAAACACAACCAGCACAACTATCAAAGTGGTCCTTGGAAGCATCAGTTAGTCCATTGTAAAAGATATCAAGTATTTCATTTTTCTTAAGAGGGTGATCAGGCAAAGCATTAAGTAATCGGAGAAGCCTCCCCCAAGCTTGTGGGAGACTCTCTTCTTCGATTTGCACGAAATTATATATTTCCCGCAAGGCAGCTTGCTTCTTATGAGCAGGGAAATATTTAGCAGAGAAGTAATAAATCATATCCTGGGGACTACGCACACAACCTGGATCAAGAGAATTAAACCAAGTTTTAGCATCACCCTTTAATGAGAACGGGAATATCTTAAGGATATAATAATAGCGAGACTTCTTATCATTAGTAAACAGGGTGGCTACATCATTTAACTTGGTGATAACCCACAAGTGTAGGGGATCGCAATAGTTTTCGATAAGTAAGAGTGTCGAACCTAACGAGGAGCTAAAGGTAGAATAAATATTCCCTCAAGTTCTATCGACCACCGATACAACTCTACGCACGCTTGACGTTCGCTTTACGTAGAACAAGTATGAAACTAGAAGTACTTTGTAGGTGTTGTTGGATAAGTTTGCAAGATAATAAAGATCACATAAATAAAAGCTAGGGGCTGTTTAGATAAAGATGCAATAAAGTAAGTATTAGTAGAGAGCTTTTTGTTACGAGAAAGTTATTTGTCCCTAGGCAATCGATAACTAGACCGGTAATCACTATTGCAATTTTATTTGAGGGAGAGGCATAAGCTAACATACTTTATCTACTTGGATCATATGCACTTATGATTGGAACTCTAGCAAGCATCCGCAACTACTAAAGATTCATTAAGGTAAAACCCAACCATAGCATTAAAGTATCAAGTCCCCTTTATCCCATATGCAAACAACCAATTTACTCGGGTTTGTGCTTCTGTTCACTCACGCCACCCACCATAAGAAAATCATAAACATATTTTAAACCCTACAGCGGGGATCCCTCACGCTTGCGCGACATGGAGAGCACCATAGGACAGCACCAATAATAAAACATGCAACTCAAAGCAATCACGATCATCAATTAACCCATAGAACAAAACGGATCTACTCAAACATCATAAGATAGCCATACATCATTGGGAAATAATATATAGCATTGAGAACCATGTTTAAGTAGAGATTACAGCGCTGCATAAAGGGGGGGAAGAGTTGGTGATGAAGGTGGCGAAGTTGTTGGTGAAGATCGCGGTGATGATGATGGCCCCCGGTGGCATTCCGGCGCCACCGGAAGCAAGGGGGAGAGGGCCCCCCTTCTTCTTCTTCTTCCTTGACCTTCTCCCTAGATGGGAGAAGGGCTTCCCCTCTGGTCCTTGGCTCCCACGATTCTGAAAACTTTATGTGATATTCTAGATTTCCACGATCTTGATGATTGCTCTTTAAATTTGCACCTTGCGGATTCCACCATTAAAAAGCCTATGGGAAGGATCAATGATGTTCTTATTGTTGCAAATAGAAATTTGGTGCCTGTAGATTTTATCGTTCTTGATATAGATTGCAATCTTTCTTGCCCTATTATTCTTGGTAGACCTTTCCTTAGAACGATTGGTGCGATTATCGATATGAAAGAAGGGAACATTAGATTCCAATTTCCCTTAAAGAAAGGCATGGAGCACTTTCCAAGAAAGAAAGTCAAATTACCTTATGAATCTATCATGCGTGCTACTTATGAATCAAGTGCCAAAGATGGCACTAGTTAGATCTATCCTTGCTTTTATGCCTAGCTAGGGGCGTTAAACGATATTGCTAGTTGGGAGGCAACCCCATTTTCTTTATGTTCTTTGTTTTTGTTCCTGTTTAGTGTTAAATTTTGTTTCTATTTTCTGTTTAGATGTGTTTTTATCTTTTGTTTAGTGTTTGTGCCAAGTAGAACCTATAGGATAAACTATGATGATGGTTGATTTGATTCTGCTGAAAAACAGAAACTTTGCGCTCACTAGAAAAAATTCAATAAATCACAGAAATGTGCTTTTGCATTGATTCGTTTTGCTTCTGATCAATAGACAAATGTTCCAGTACGTCCTATTTTGGTAGGATTTTTCGAGTTCCAGAAGTTTGCGTTAGTTACAGATTACTACAGACTGTTCTGTTTTTGACAGATTCTATTTTTCGTGTGATGTTTGCTTATTTCAATGCATCTATGGCTAATAAATTAGTTTATAAACCATAAGGAAGTTGGAATACAGTAGGTTTAACACCAAAATAAATAAAGAATGAGTTCATTATAGTACCTTATGTGGTGGTTTTGTTTTCTTTCACTAACGGAGCTTATAAGATTTCCTGTTGAGTTTTGTGTTGTGAAGTTTTCAAGTTTTGGGTAAAGCTTTTATGGACTATCGAATAAAGAGTGGCAAGAGCCTAAGCTTGGGGATGCCCAAGGCACCCCAAGATATTAAAGAATAGCCAAAAGCCTAAGCTTGGGGATGCCCCAGAGAGGCATCCCCTCTTTCGTCTTCGTTCATTGGTAACTTTACTTGGAGCTATATTTTTATTCGCCATACGATATGTGTTTTGCTTGGAGCGTCATGTATTATATTGGTCTTTGCTTGTTAGTTTACCACAATCATCCTTGCTGTAACACACCTTTTGGGAGAAGCCTATTTGATTAGAATTTGCTAGAATACTCTATGTGCTTCACTTATATATTTTAGAGCATGGTGGTGGATTAATTTTATAGAAATTGCTAGTCTCTCATGCTTCACTTATATTATTTTGAGAGTCTTTTAGAACAGAATGGTATTTGCTATGGTTTCAATTTGGTCCTGGAATGATGAGCATCCAAGTTGGGTATAATAAAAACTATCATAGAAAGTGAATTGGATGCTATGATCAATTTGATGCTTGATAATTGTTTTGAGATACGGAGGTAGTAATATTAAAGTCATGCTAGTTGAGTAATTATGGATTTAAAGAATGCTTGTGTTGAAGTTTGTGATTCCCGTAGCATGCACGTATGGTGAACCGCTTTGTGATGAAGTTGGAGCACAATTTTATTTATTGAATGTCTTCCTTATGAGTGGCAGTCGGGGACGAGCGATGGTCTTTTCCTACCAATCTATCCCCCTAGCAGCATGTGCGTAGTGCTTTGGTTTTGGATGACTTCTAAATTTTTACAACAAGTATATGAGTTCTTTTGACTAATGTTGAGTCCATGGATTATACGCACCCTTTCACCCCTCCATTATTGCTAGCCTCTCTTGTACCGTGCAATTTTCTCCGGTACCATACACCCACCATATACCTTCCTCAAAACAGCCACCATACCTACCTATTATGGCATTGCCATAGCCATTCCGAGATATATTGCCATGCAACTTTCCACCATTCCATTTATTATGACACGTTCCATCATTGTCATATTGCTCTTTGCATGATCATGTAGTTGACATCGTATTTGTGGCAAAGCCACCATCATAATCTTCATACATGTCGCTCTTGATTCATTGCATATCCCGGTATACCGCTGGAGGCATTCACATAGAGTCATATCTTGTTCTAGCTTTGAGTTGTAAATCCATAAAAGTGTGATGATCTTCATTATTAGAGCATTGTCCCAGTGAGGAAAGGATGATAAAGACTATGATTCCCCCACAAGTCGGGATGAGACTTCGGACTTTACAAAAAGAAAAAAAAGAAAAAGAAAAAAAGAGAAAGGACAAAAAAAAGAGAAGGCCAAAAAGAAAAAAAAGAAAGAAAAAAAAAGAATGAGAGAAAAAGAGAGAAGGGACAATGCTACTATCTCTTTTTCCACACTTGTGCTTCAAAATAGCACCATGATCTTCATGATGGAGAGTCTCATTTGTTGTCACTTTCATATACTAGTGGGAATTTTTCATTATAGAACTTGGCTTGTATATTCCAATGATGGGCTTCCTCAAAATGCCCTAGGTCTCCCTGAGCAAGCAAGTTGGATGCACCCCCACTAGATTTCTTTTGTTGAGCTTTCGTATATTTATAGCTCTAGTGCATCCGTTGCATGGAAAATCCTTACTCACTCACATTGATATCTATTAATGGGCATCTCCATAGCCCGTTGATACGCCTAGTTGATGTGAGACTATCTTCTCCCTTTTTGTCTTCTCCACAACCATCATTCTATTCCACATATAGTGTTATGTCCATGACTCACGCTCATGTATTGCGTGAAAGTTGAAAGAGTTTGAGATTATTAAAGTATGAAACAATTGCTTGGCTCGTCATCGGGGTTGTGCATGATTAAATACTTTGTGTGATGAAGATGAAGCATAGCCAGACTATATGATTTTGTAGGGATAACTTTCTTTTGGCCATGCTATTTTGAGAAGACATGATTACTTGCTTAGTATGCTTGAAGTATTACTATTTCTTATGTCAATATGAACTTTTATTTTGTATTATTTGGATCTGAACATTCATGCCACAATGAAAGAAAATTACATTATGAATTATGCTAGGTAGCATTCCACATCAAAAATTCTCTTTTTATCATTTACCTACTCGAGGACGAGCAGGAATTAAGCTTGGGGATGCTTGATACGTCTCCAACGTATCTATAACTTTTGATTGTTCCATGCTATTATATTATCTGTTTTGGATGTTTATGGGCTTTATTCTACACATTTATATCATTTTTGGGACTAACCTACTAAGCGGAGGCCCAGCCCATATTGTTGTTTTCTTTGCCTATTTTAGTATTTCGTAGAAAAGGAATATCAAACGGAGTCCAAACGGAATGAAACCTTCGGGAGCGTTATTTTTGGAACAAATCTGATCCGGAGAGCCTGGAGTGCAAGTCAAGAAAGCTCCAAGGGCCCCACGAGATAGGAGGGCGCCCCCCCTGTAGGGCGCGCCCCCCTGTCTCGTGGGCCCCTCGGGCATCCACCGACGTACTTCTTCTTCCTCTATATATCCACGGACCCCGAAAACATCCAGGGGCACCACGAAACACAATTTCCACCACCGTAACCTTCTTTATCCGCGAGATCCCATCTTGGAGCCTTCGCCGGCACTCTGCCGGAGGGGGAATCGACCATGCAGGGCCTCTACATCAACATCCTTGCCCCTCCTATGAGTTGTGAGTAGTTTACCATAGACCTATGGGTCCATAGTTATTAGCTACATGGCTTCTCTCTCTTTTTGGATCTCAATACAATGTTCTCCCCCTCTCTTGTGGAGATCTATTCGATGTAATATCTTTTTGCGGTGTGTTTGTCGAGATCCGATGAATTGTGGGTTTATGATCAGATTTATCTATGGATATTAATTGAATCTTCTCTGAATTCTTTTATGTATGATTGAGTTATCTTTGCAAGTCTCTTCGAATTATCGGTTTGGTTTGGCCTACTAGATTGATCTTTCTTGCCATGGGAGAAGTGCTTAGCTTTGGGTTCAATCTTGCGGTGTTCCTACCCAGTGACAGAAAGGGTTGCAAGACACGTATTGTATTGTTGCCATCGAGGATAACAAGATGGGGTTCATATCATATTCCATGTGTTTATCCCTCTACATCATGTCATCTTGCTTAATGCGTTACTCTGTTCTTATGAACTTAATACTCTAGATGCAGGCAGGAGTCGGTTGATGTGTGGAGTAATAGTAGTAGATGTAGGCAGGAGTCGGTCTACTTGTTATGGACCTGATGCCTATATACATGATCATGCCTAGATAACGTCATAATTATTCTATTTTCTATCAATTGCTTGACAGTAATTTGTTCACCCACCATAATACTTATGCTCTCGAGAGAAGCCTCTAGTGAAACCTATGGCCCCCAGGTCTATCTCTTATCATATTTGCTTTCAATCTACTTTTATTTGCATCTTTACTTTCTTGCATCTATATTATAAAATACCAAAAATATATTTATCTTATCATACTATCTCTATCAGATCTCACTTTCACAAGTGGCCGTCAAGGGATTGACAACCCCTTTATTGCGTTGGTTGCGAGTTCTCATTTTGTTTGTGTAGGTGCGTGGGACTTTTGAGGAGCCTCCTACTGGATTGATACCTTGGTTCTCAAAAACTGAGGGAAATACTTACGCTACACTTGCTGCATCACCCTCTCCTCTTCGGGGAAAACCAACGCTAGCTCAAGACGTAGCAGGGTCCTAGTGTAAACTAAGGGATATTAAGGCCTTCTTTTAATAGAGTACCGGACCAAAGCATTAACACATAGTGAATACATGAACACCTCAAACTACGGTCATCACCGAGAAGTATCCCGATTATTGTCACTTCGAGGTTGTCGGATCATAACACATAATAGGTGACTATAGACTTGCAAGATAGGATCAAGAAGTCACATATATTCATGAAAACATAATAGGTTCATATCTGAAATCATGGCACTTGGGCCCTAGTGACAAGCATTAAGCATAGAAAAGTCATAGCAACATCAATCTCAGAACATATACTAGGGATCAAACCCTAACAAAACTAAGTTGATTACATGGTAAATCTCATCCAACCCATCACCGTCCAGCAAGCCTACGATGGAATTACTCACGCACGGCGGTGAGCATCATGAAATTGGTGATGGAGGATGGTTGATGATGACGATGGTGACGAATCCCCCTCTCAGGAGCCCCGAACGGACTCTAGATCAGCCCTCCCGAGAGGTTTTAGGGCTTGGCGGCGGCTCTGTATCGTAAAACGCAATGAAACTTCCTCTCTGATCTTTTTCTCCGCGAAACAGAATATATAGAGTTGGAGTTGAGGTCAGCGGAGCTCCAGGGGGCCCACGAGATAGGGGTGCGCGCCTGGGGGGGAGGGCGCACCCCCACCCTCGTGGACAGGGTGTGGGCCCACTGGACTTCATCTTTTGCCAATATTTTTTATATTTTCCAAAACTTATCTCCGTGGATTTTCAGGTCATTCCAAGAAGTTTTGTTTTCTGCACAATAAAGAACATCATGGCAGTTCTTCTGAAAACAGCGTCAGTCCGGGTTAGTTTCATTCAAATCATGCAAGTTAGAGTCCAAAACAAGGGCAAAAGTATTTGGAAAAGTAGATACGTTGGAGACGTATCATACCCTTCTTTTGCTACTTCACCTATCTGTATTTATGATAAGGATTATGATTTATTTGTCGATCCTTAGTTAATCACTTTGGTTGAATCTGATCCTTTTTATGGCTATGAATCTGAAACTGTTGTGGCACATCTTACTAAATTGAATGATATAGCCACCCTATTTACTCATGAGGAAAAAAATCGTTATTACTATATCCTTAAATTGTTTCCGTGCTCATTAAAGGGTGATGCTAAAATATGGTTTAATTCTCTTGCTCCTGGTTGTGTGCGTAGTCCCCAGGATATGATTTATTACTTCTCTGCAAAATATTTCCCCGCTCATAAGAAACAAGCAGCCTTAAGGGAAATATATACTTAGTGCACATTGAAGAAGAAAACCTCCCACAAGATTGGGGGAGGCTTCTCCAATTACTTAATGCTTTGCCTGATCATCCTCTCAAGAAAATTGAAATACTTGAGATCTTTTATAATGGACTAACCGATGCTTCCAGAGACCACCTGGATTGTTGTGTTGGTTGTGTTTTTAGGGAAAGAACTGTTGAGCAAGCTGATTTTCTATTGAATAATATCTTGAGTAATGATAATGATTGGACACTTCCTGAACCAACTCCGCAGCCAACCCCGAAGAAAAGGGGTATTCTATTTATCAGTCCTGAAGATATGCAAGAGGCAAAGAAATATATGAAAGAAAAAGGTATTAAAGCTGAAGATGTTAAGAATTTACCACCCATTGAACAAATACATGGTCTTGATAACCCCACACAGGTGGTAAAGGTAAATTCTCTCTATAGATTTGATGAAGGTGATATCCCTCGATATAAGTCTGCTAGCCAATGCTTGGACGAGTTCGATAATTTTATTGTTAAACAAGAAAACTTCAATGCTTATGTTGGTAGACGATTGAAACGTAATGCTTATATGATTAAACACTTGAGTGATTATATGTCTAGAGTTAAAGGTGACATTAAACTTATTAGTAAACATGCATCCATGGTTACCACTCAAGTAGAACAAGTGATTAAAGCACAAGATGATTTGCTCAATGAATTAAATAATAAGAAAAATGATAATGATGTTAGAGTTATGACTAGGGGTGGTAGAATGACTTTGGAACCTTGTATCCTGAGGGCCATCCTAGGAGAGTTGAGCAAGATTCTTAGAGAACTAATATTGATGCACCCAGTCCTTCTAAGAAAAAGAAAAAGAAAGATGATAGGACTTTGCATGCTTCTAGTGAACCTATTGTTGACACCTCTGAGAATCCCAATTACATTTCTATTTCTGATGCTGAAACACAATCTGGTAATGAACATGAACCTAGTGATAATGTTAATGATGATGTTCATGTTGATGCTCAACCTAGTAATAACAATGATGTAGAAATTGAACCTGCTGTTGGTCTTCATAACCCACAATCAAAGAATCAACATTATGATAAAAGAGACTTCGTTGCTAGGAAGCACTGTAAAGAAAGAGAACCATGGGTTCAAAAACCCATGCCTTTTCATCCTAAGCCATCCAAGAAGAAGGATGATGAGGATTTTGAGCACTTTGCTGAAATGATTAGACCTATCTTTTTGCGTATGCGTTTGACTGATATGCTTAAAATGAATCCTTATGCTAAGTATATGAAATATATTGTTACAAAATAAAAGAAAGATACCGGAAGCTGAAATTTCCACCATGCTTTCTAATTATACTTTTAAGGGTGGAATACCAAAGAAACTAGGAGATCCAGGAGTACCAACTATACCATGCTCCATTCAAAGAAACTATGTTAAAACTGCTTTATGTGATCTTGGAGCCGGTGTTAGTGTTATGCCTCTCTCTTTATATTGTAGACTTGATTTGAATAAATTGAGATCTACTGAAATCTCTTTGCAAATGGATGATAAATCAATCGCTATACCTGTCGGTATTTGTGAGGATGTGCCTGTTGTGGTTGCAAACGTCACTATTTTAATGGACTTTGTTATTCTTGATATTCCCGAGGACAATAGTATGTCGATTATCCTTGGTAGACCCTCTTTGAATACTGCAGGGGCTGTTATTGATTGCAACAAAGGCAATGTCACTTTTCATGTTAATGGTAATGAGCATACGGTACACTTTCCAGGGAAACAACCTCAAGTCCACAACATCAATTCTATTGGAAAAATTTCAACATTAGTATTGGAGGTTTTGAATTTCCTCTTCCTACCGTCAAAAAGAAATATGATATTCTTATTGCTGGGGACATGCATATCCCCATTGAGGTAACCTAGTGTTAATCGAAAATTCTCCGGTTTCATCTTATTCGGAAGAAGTTTGTTAACAAGACTTGATCAACCTTGTCAGTGGATTCCTTTTGATGAGCATGAGATAGATGAAGTTAGAAAGCACAACTCTTTGTACCCTTTCTCAAATCTCCATTCACAAAACTGTTTTGGGAGATTGTTCTTCGGTATGTGACTCCTCCAATGGTCCAATTAGTTTTTGTTTTAGTGCTTTATTTATTACAAATTTTTGTTGCTGAGGTGACACTGTTCTTGAGCTTGCATGTCAAATTTATATGATCCCAACTTTTTTTAATGCATGATATAGCCTCTAGGCACTTGTGGGAGTAGTTGCTTTCAATCTTGTTAAGTTTGGTTCACTTTTATTTTAAGTCACTAAAAATTTCAGAAATTTTTCAGAGAAAAAAATGCATAGGAAAATATACCAAGGTGGTTCCTCAAGGAAACAAGGACCAAGGCTCGCGATACGTGAGCCGGATGATGAACCACCAAGGGAAGCTCAAGTGTGGCCTTGTGAATGGCCATCAGAGGAGTTTATGGTCCAAGCAGGTATCAAGGATGAATTTGACGCATATGTGCGTAATGCTGATCTTGAGGACTTCGTGTCAGATAAGTGCCTACAGTACCATTACCTCACTGATTCCTTTGTTAGGAGGTTTAAATTTACATCCTCGTGCAATTCTCACACTGTTTTGTTTGATCTTTATGATAAATCATATACCATGGATTTAGAAGATTCTAATACTGCTTGTAACACTACTAGAAAAAGGGCAGCTAGTGGCGCACCTGTTTTCGCTACTAATGGCGCACTACAGGTGCGCCACTAGCACCACGCCATTAGATTTTTTTTTCTAATGGCGTAGTATCTGATATACTAATGGCGCACCGCTGGTGCGCCATTAGAATAGCCCATGGTGCGCCATTAGTATCTAGTATACTAATGGCGCACCACATAGAAGTGCGCCATTAGTAACAATATTTTTTCAAAAAAAATTCAGATTTTTTTTTCAATTTTTTTTTTCGTTTTTTCCTTAATCTCAGTTCACTATGGCTTAATCTCGGGTCAATATGCTTAATCTCAGGTCATCGCACTCCGTGGTCAAACTTCCTGAAAGGTCACCCATCCTCACACTACTCCAGCCCAAGCATGCTTAACTTCAGAGTTCTATCCAACCCCAGCAACAGTTCACTTCACAGGCACTTGTTGATATATCTAGCATATCAATCCTATTATACCTTGTTGACGTCTAGGACTTTGTTCATGTTCATGACTATGATGAAATTTTGAAAAATATTTCAAACTTCCCGGTCATATTACGTATCATTTTTTGAAAAAAAATTCAAAAAAAATTCAAAACCAATTTTTTTCTGTTACTAGTGGCGCACCACATCCACGGTGCGCCACTAGTAAGTTTGAATTTTTTTGAATTTTTTTGCCTCTAGATCTTGAAAGCCCCGTAACTTTTTTTCTGTTAGGTTTTTGGGGATTTTGAAAATGTTTAACGGGGTTCCCCCCGTTAAATCCAAATTTAACTTTTCGAGTAGATGATTTTTCATATAAAAAACTTTTTCATCCGAGTTCGTATGCAAAAGTTATGCCCATTTTATAAATTTCCAGAGAGATTTTGCAAATAAAGTCGAAATTCATATTTGTAAATTTTCCCAACAACTAGACCACATATCACATGAGAAACTTATTTTCTTTTATTTTTTTGACATTTCCATCATTTT
>NC_041385.1:789639048-789649308 GCF_002162155.2 Triticum dicoccoides | reverse complement strand
TTAAACTAGTAATGGCGCACCACACCCACGGTGCGCCATTACTAGTTTTGAAAAAAAAAAATTGATATTCTTTTTTAATATTTTTTTGAAAAAAACTTAGTACTGGCGCACCAGTGGACTGTGCGCCATTACTAGTTAAAACTAGTAATGGCGCACCGAGACATGGTGCGCCATTAGTAACAAATATTTATTTATTTATTTATTTACTTTTTTTTCAAATCTACTAATGGCGCACGGCGGATGTGGTGCGCCATTACTATGTCAACTAGTAATGGCGCACTATACAATGGTACGCCATTAGTAACAAAAAAAAATTTATGTTTTTTTTCAAAACTACTAATGGCGCACCAGGCACCAGGTGCGCCATTAGTAATATATTACTAATGGCGCACCGAGACATGGTGCGCCATTAGAATATAGTAATGGCGCACCACATGACGGGTGCGCCATTAGTGGCTATTCCATCTATAGCCCTTTTGTAGTAGTGTAAACTCCCCCAGTGGGGCAATGTTAGTGAACCTCGCAAATCTGAATATAAAGACTTTCTTGCTAGTATCGCTATGGGGTAATCTAGAGAAATCACACAAGCTACCATAGGGAGCATTCATTTCCCTTCCATACATTATTTTGCTCTCTTCATAGGTAGATGCATTAACGGTAAAGATGAGGCTTGTCACATGTGCGTTCTAGAACTTAGTGTCCTCAAGAGTGCGGTATTAGGTGATAAACAATATAACTTGGGGGCCATTGTTGCACGAAGGCTGCATCTTAATGGTACATGTGGAGATTTGTTTGGTGGGATTTATGCAACTCGTGTAGCTAATTATCTTGGTGTACCCATACATGGAAGTGACATGGAGTTGCCTCCTGCTTATCTAGATTATAGTGCCATGGTTAGCCATCAGTTTGTTGAGAGGAATGAAGAGTTCCTCAAGTACCGACTAATCTTCGTCAGACGGCGTACTGTCCATGTTGCTCTCCCTGCTCCAACTTTCTTTAACTTTCAGGAATAAAGGAGATACTTTATTACCAGGGAGGAGGCGAACGAATATGAGAGGAGGACGGAGGCAGCTCGCCTCCAAGCTGCAGCTCGTTAGGCAGTAGCTGCTGCATCCCAGTACAACCCCGACTAGGACTTTGTATATCCGCCAGGCCAGCAGTGGCCATAGACCAACTTAGGCTAAAAGCCTAAGCTTGGGGGAGTACGTATTTCTCACTGACATTACATTCATGTTCACACACTGATTCTAGTTGTCGGTGCTCATACTTTTTCGTTTTACTATCCATGCTAGTTTATATCCTTTTCTTGCTTTCTTCTTGTGTGTTTGAAAAACCTTAAGAAAAAAAAATTAGTTGTAGCTTTTTAGCTAGTTTACTTTCCATGCTTGTAGTAGTAACTAAAAGAAAACCCAAAACGATTTCTCATTCTTATTTTGCTTCTTGGGAGCTTTCCCGTGTAAATAGTTTTATTTCTTTTCTTTTCTTTAAGGGTCGAGAGGAGAAGACCACGATGAAATTGTTGAGTGGCTCGCATATGCATTATCGTTGATCGAACCAAGAGCCTATATTACCTTGTCTTCTCCTTTGTATTAAATGCTTGCAGATTCCAGCTTAGTCCAATGCACATGCACTATTATTATTATCCACACCATTCAGTCATGCGAGTGAAAGGCAATAATGACGATATATGATGGACTGATTGAGATGAGAGAAGTTGGTATGAACTCGACCTATCTTGTTTTTGTAAATATGATTAGTCCACCATTCCTGATTCGGCCTATTATGGATGAAACAAGTTTGCAATGACAATTAGAGATTATAGTTGCTCATGCCATGCTTAGGAGTTTATAATGGTTTACCTTGTGCGCCAACATGCTACTAAAACGATTGTGATATGGTATGATAGGGTGGTATCCTCCTTTGAATGATTCGAGTGGCTTGACTTGGCACATGTTCACGCATGTAGTTGAAACAAAATCAACATAGCCTCCACGATATTTATGTTCATGGTGGTTTATATCCTACTCATGCTTGCACTCATTGTTGATTAATCTTAATGCATGTTCATGATTGTTGTCGCTCTCTAGTTGGTCGCTTCCCAGTATCTTTCTAGCCTTCACTTGTACTAAGCGGGAATACTTCTTGTGCATCCACTTCCATAAACCCCAAAGTTGGTCCATACGAGTCCACCATACCTTCCTATATGCGGTATTTACCTGCCGTTCCAAGTGTGGCAAACTCTAAACCTTCAAATGAAATTCTGTTTGTATGCTCAAATAGCTCATGTATCAACTAGGGTTGTCTATATCTTCCATGCTAGGTGGGTTATTATCACGATGAGTGGACTCCTCTCATCATTCACGAGAAAATGGCTGGTAACCGAGATGCCTAGTCCCATGCTCAAATCAAATAAAATAATTGCAAACAAAACTCCCCCAGGATTGTTGTTAGTTGGACGACACCCATTGTTTCAGACAAGCCATGGATTGATGTTTGTTGGTGGTGGGGGAGTATAAACTTTACCTGTCTGTTTGGTAACCGCCTATAATGTGTGTAGCATGGAAGATATCGAGATCTCTCGGTTGTTATGTTGACCATGAAAGTATGCCGCTCAAAATATTATTTATCTCCGTTTCAAAACTCGAGCTCTGGCACCTCTGCAAATCCCTGCTTCCCTCTGCGAAGGGCCTATCTATTTACTTTTATGTTGAGTCATCATCCTCTTATTAAAAAGCACTAGTTAGAGAGCATCACTGTCGTTTGCATGCATTGCTATTAATTTACATTGAGTATGATTGTTACTGGATCTCTTTTACCATGAATTACAATGTCTAGTCGGTCCTTGATCTTCAGGGGTGCCCTGCATTTATGTTTTGCGGTCTCGGAAAGGGCTAGAGAGATACCATCTTGTTATATCATATTATGATTGTTTTGAGAAAGTGTTGTCATCCGAGATTTATTATTATTGCTCGCTAGTTGATTATGCCATTGATATGAGTCAACATGAGACCTAAATGTTATTGTGAATATGGTTAGTTCATAATCTTTGCTGAAAACTTTAATACTGGCTTTACATATTTGTAACAACAAGATCAAACAGAGTTTCTAAAAGTTTTTCTTTATCACTTTCAGTTTGTCAACTGAATTGCTTGAGGACAAGCAAAGGTTTAAGCTTGGGGGAGTTGATATGTCTCCAACATATCTACTTTTCCAAACACTTTTGCCCTTGTTTTAGACTCTAACTTGCATGATTTGAATGGAACTAACCCGGACTAACGTTGTTTTCAGTAGAACTGTCATGGTGTTATTTTTGTGTAGAAATAGAAGTTCTCGGAATGACCTGAAAATCCACAGAGCAACTTTTTGGAATTAATAAAAAATACTGGTGAAAGAATCAGCATTAGGGGGATCACACCCTGTCCACGAGGGTGCAGGGCGCGTCCCCCCTAGGGCGCGCCCCCTGCCTCGTGGGCCCCCTGGGACTCCACCGACCTCAACCCCAACTCCATTTATTCACTTTCGGGGAGAAAAATATCAGAGAAAAGGATTCATCGCGTTTTACGATACAGAGCCGCCGCCAAGCCCTGTTCTTCCTCGGGAGGGCTGATCTGGAGTCCTTTTGGGGCTTCGGAGAGGGGAATCTGTCGCGATCATCATCATCAACCATCCTCCATCACCAATTTCATGATGCTCACCGTCGTGCGTGAGTAATCCCATCGTACGCTTGCTGGACGGTGATGGGTTGGATGAGATTTACCATGTAATCGAGTTATATTTATTAGGGTTTGAACCCTAGTATCCATTATGTTCTAAGATTGATGTTGCTATGACTTTGCCATGCTTAATGCTTGTCACTAGGGCCCGAGTGCCATGATTTCATATCTGAATCTGTTATGTTTTCATGAATATATGTGAGTTCTTGATCCTATCTTTCAAGTCAATATTCACCTACTATGTGCTATGATCCGGCAACTCCGAAGTGACAATAATCGGGACCACTCCCGGTGATGACCGTAGTTTGAGGAGTTCATGTATTCACTAAGTGCTAATGCTTTGGTCTGGTACTCTATGAAAAGGAGGCCTTAATATCCCTTAGTTTCCAATAGGACCCCGCTGCCACGGGAGGGTAGGACAAAAGATGTCATGCAAGCTATTTTCCATAAGCACGTATGACTATATTCGGAATACATGCCTACATTACATTGATGAACTGGAGCTAGTTCTGTGTCACCCTATGTTATAGCAGTTGCATGAGGAATCGCATCCGACATAATTATCCATCACTGATTCATTGCCTACGAGCTTTTCACATATTGATCTTTGTTTAATTACTTTTCCGTTGCCACTGTTACGATTACTACAAAACTGCTACTGTTACTTTTGCGACTGTTACCGTTACTTCCATACTGCTTTTCTACTAAATACTTTGTTGCAGATATTAAGTCTTTCATGTGTGGTTGAATTGACAACTCAACTACTAATACTTGAGAATATTCTTTGGCTCCCTTGTGTCGATTCAATAAATTTGGGTTGAATACTCTACCCTTGAAAATTGTTGCGATCTCTGCTACGTCTTGAGCTTGCGTTGGTTTTCCTTGAAGAGGAAAGGGTGATGCAGCACAGTAGCGTAAGTATTTCCCTCAGTTTTTGAGAACCAAGGTATCAATCCAGTAGGAGACTCCTCACAAGTCTCACGCACCTACACAAACAAACAAACAACTCACAACCAACGCAATAAAGGGGTTGCCAATCCCTTCACAGCCACTTGCGAAAGTGAGACTGATAGAGATAATATGATAAGATAAATATATTTTTGGTATTTTATGATATAGATTGGAAAAGTAAAGATGCAAATAAAAGTAGGTTGAAAGCTTATATGATAAGAGATAGACCCGGGGGCCATAGGTTTCACTAGTGGCTTCTCTCAAGATAGCATAATTATTACAGTGGGTGAACAAATTACTGTCGAGCAATTGATAGAAAAGCGAATAATTATGAGATTATCTAGGCATGATCATGTATATAGGCATCACGTCCGTGATAAATAGACCGCCTCCTGCCTGCATCTACTACTATTACTCCACACATCGACCGCTATCCAGCATGCATCTAGAGTATTAAGTTCATGAAGAACAGAGTAACGCATTAAGAAAGATGACATGATGTAGAGGGATAAACTCATGCAATATGATATAAACCCCATCTTTTTATCCTCGATGGCAACAATAAAATACGTGACTTGCTGCCCCTGCTGTCACTGGGAAAGGACACCGCAAGATTGAACCCAAAGCTAAGAACTTCTCCCATGGCAAGAAAGATCAATCTAGTAGGCCAAACCAAACCGATAATTCGAAGAGACTTGCAAAGATAACTTAATCACACATAAAAGAATTCAGAGGAGATTCAAATATTTCTCATAGATAAACTTGATCATAAACCCACAATTCATCGGATCTCGACAAACACACCGCAAAAAGAGTTACATCGAATAGATCTCCAAGAAGAGGGAGGAGAACTTTGTATTGAGAATCAAAGAGAGAGAAGAATCCATCTAGCTAATAACTATGCACCCAAGGTCTGTGGTCAACTACTCACAACTCATCGGAGAGGCCTTGGAGTTGATGTAGAGGCCCTCCATGGTGGATTCCCTCCTCCGGCGGAGCGCCGGCGACGGCTCCAAGATGGGATCTCGCCGATACAGAAGGTTACGGTGGTGGAAATAGTTTTTCGGTGGCTCCCCTGATGGTTTCGGGGTACATGGGTATATATGGGAGGAAGAAGTACGTCGGTGGACGCTCGAGGGGCCCACGAGACAAGGGGGCATGCCCAGCCCTAGGGGGCGTGCCCTCCACCCTCGTGGCCGCCTTGCTTGCTTATTGACTTGCACTCCAAGTCCCCTGGATCATGTTTGTTCCAAAAAGATCGCTTCCGAAGGTTTCATTCCGTTTGGACTCCATTTGATATTCCTTTTCTTCGAAACACTGAAATAGGCAAAAAATAGCAATTTGGGTTGGGCCTCCGGTTAGTAGGTTAGTCCCAAAAATGATTAAAAGTGTAAAGTAAAGCCCATAAACATCCAAAACGGGTAATATAATAGCATGGAACAATCAAAAATTATAGATACGTTGGAGATGTATCAATCCCCTATACTTATGGGTTATTAGTGGGTCACGTTGCCCGGTGAGGGTGAGGTTCCACAGCTAGCACTGACCTGGGAGCTGTACGAGGCTGCCCCGGCCCCGCCGGGGGAGATGGTCGACGGTGTCATGTGCGAGGCGGTGTCCGACATTGTGAGACGGTGGTTTTGGGTAATTTCTCCTTTACATAATAAAAAATCAACAGTACCTAGTAATTGTACTATTGATCAGTGTTGTCTTGTTTGATTGCAGACCTTCTACAGGTGTCTTGAGGAACACAAGGCGGACACGGCTATGGTTCTCGAAGCCGAGTGCAAGCGCCTACTTCAGAACTTACGACACGAGGCTCGGGTGCAGGCTGTTTGAGACTACTATGCCTCGACTAACATCAGGAGGTAGAAGAAGAAGTGCATCTGAGTAAGGAGAAGTACATGAAGGTAATTACCTATTCCTAAGTCATTGTACTTAGTTTCCTTGATTTGATTCGTAGGCGTAGCGCTGAAATTTCTCTTTATCTAAATTTAGGTGCCCCCGAGACGGTGTGCGGATAGGATGGACTGTTACGAGAGGTTGGTGGATGAGTGGTGCTCTCCCCAATGGCTAGTCATCCACAACAAGGCCAGAGAAAAGCGTGCCCAGATGCAAGGTGTGCCACGCCATCAAGGGAGCTCCAACCTGTTTGAGTACGGGGATCACTTGGTATTTGGTTTGAGCCCTTAACGATTCATGCAATTTCATTCTTCATGCTAGCTTCAGCCCTTTAATTACTAATTTACCCTGTTTCTCTCTTTTAGGTGCGACACAACAAGAAGGAGGTGCCACCGCTGCACGACCTCTATGCGATGGCCCATAGTGCCCCGTTCAAGAAGGCCAAGGCATTCTCGGAGGATGACCTTGATCGTCCAGGGAGCTTCACCAACATCTCCTCCCACGACAAGCTCGTGAGGTATAGAGACTGGGGGAAGAAGATGAAAGGTGAGGGCTTCAACCCGAGCCAGAGTCCTTTTGATCCTGAGATCGTGATGCTATCTGGTGACGGGAGGAAACATGACTCGGTAGCCATTGGGGATGGACTGATACGTTGTTCTAGAAGTCTCCTGGAGATCAACAAGCGCCAGACGAGGTCTCTTCCTGAGATGAGGCCTCGACCATGGCCAATGGAGCTCGCCGTCGAGGCTAGGGTCCAGGAGCTTCTGGCGGAGGCAAATAGGCTGGCGACACAGAGG
Source organism: Triticum dicoccoides (assembly GCF_002162155.2). Lineage (NCBI taxonomy): Eukaryota > Viridiplantae > Streptophyta > Magnoliopsida > Poales > Poaceae > Triticum > Triticum dicoccoides. The sequence goes on along the minus strand of NC_041385.1, from coordinate 789,641,945 downwards.
GAGAGGCAGTTGGAGGAGGGGACGACTAATCTGTTGGAGGTGGAGAGGAACCGGAACGACGGAGGTCATGAGGCCCTATACGAGCTCCTCGTGGTAAGTTTCTCCCACATACTAGCCAAATCATGCACGTAATGTTCGTTTCATTACTAACTAATATGACTGACTCGTGAAAACAAAATGTGCAGTCCGTGTGCGAGAAAACCAGCTAGACCCCTCTGTCGATGCCCCAAATTGGTATAGCGGACACGTTGAGTTTCATTTGAATGGTCATTAGTTACTAGTATTCACATTTCAGTTGCATCATGCTAACTAAACATTGCAAATGATCTTTGGTGTAGCACGCCTCCCAACAAGCATCGACCAATCCTTCTCCATCTCGCGGTGGCGCAACCCCGACTGGTCCTTCTCCGTCTCGCGGTGGCGCAACCCGACCGTTCCTTCACCTCCCTGATGATGGTAAGTTTTCCCAAGTGTTTTGCTTAACAAATGCATACTTAGCTTAAGAAATGACCTACTTAGCTTATTTTCCTCAAAAATGACAGAATAACCTTACTTACCTCCAAAATGACATATTCTACCAAGATAGCTATAAAATGACCTATACATGGCATTTTTTCATCCAAAATGACTTGATATGCTTTGTTAGCTAGAAAATGACATAACTACATAGGATAGCTCAATAATGATCTATAGCTAGCTTAGCTAGTTCATTTATGACATAATTAGCTCACTTAGGTAAAAAAATCGCATAACAAGCTAGGATAGCTCAATAATGATTTATAATTAGCTTAGCTACTTCATTTATGACCTAATTAGCTCACTTAGGTAAAAAAATGGCATAATAACCTTGGTTTAGCTCCAAAATGACCTATACTTAGCTTATTTTCCTCGAAAATGACATAATAACGTTACTTAGCTCCAAACTGACAAACTTTACCTAGGATAGTTATAAAATGACCTATACTTAGTCTTTTTTCCTCCTAAATGACTTAATATGCTTAGTTAGCTGAAAAATGACATTACTACCTAGGATAGCTAAATAATGATCTATACTTAGCTTACCTAGTTCATTTATAACATAATTAGCTTACTTAGGTAAAAAATGGCATAATAACCATGATTTAGCTCCAAACTATCATATAATTAGTTTATTTCCCTCCAAAAAGACAAAATAACCTTTCCTAGCTCCAAAATAGCCGATTTTAACTAGGATAGCTCTAAAATGACCTGCACTTGCCATTTTGTCCTCCAAAATGAATAAATATGCTTAGTTAGCTAAAAAATGGCATAACTACCTAGGTTAGCTCCAAAATGACCTATTTACCTAGCTTAGCTCTAAAATGACCTACACATTTAGCATTTTTTACCTATCTTAGCTAAAAAATGGCATTTTTACCTACCTTAGTTAGAAGAAGAAGAAGATAAAGAATAGGAGAGGAGAAAAAGAAAGAGAAGATAAATTCTTCTTCTTCTTCTTCTTCTTCTTCTTCTTCTTCTTCTTCTTTTTCATCTAGCTAGTCTTCTTCTTCTTTTAACTTTCATCTTTCGTAATTTGTAGATTTGCTTGAGATGAGGAAGCTTGCATTGATGGAGTGTACTCTTCTACTTGTGCTTCCTTTTTGTTTATGGAAATGTTCGACCGGCTTAAACTAGTAATGGCCTTGTTTCAGTATTCTCTCATGCATGGAGGTGCTTATTTCGACTCATCTTTTGTGTTTTAGTGTTTATGCAAAAAGGATCAAGCAAAAGAAGCCACGAATGTGCAAGGCATGCCCGCAGATGGTGCACATGAAACTGCAACTCTTCCAAGAAAAAGCATGAATAGTGCCATTTTATTTGGTGTATTGAATTTCTGAATTCATGTAATGGACCAGAATTTTTGTTTTATCCAACTGTTTCTCTTATTTTGTATCACAAATGGTGTCTGGTTAATTATTTCTAGTGACGAGCAGATGCGACAAGTTATGGTTTTTCTATCAGGCTTCGAAGCTTACGACAATAGCAGTATGTTCTTGTTTGTGAATATGTGAATGAAAATAGGAATACAGAAGCACCAACTGATAGTATGGTCCGGTTCAGCTGTACCACATCATGTGCTGAACACCTCAAATTGCCAATAGGAATTAGGCAGTAATAAATTTTTTGTTTGTGAAATTTTACATCCGCAACAAGTCATACTCACTTGTTTCTGAAAATCAATACTCACCAACGATGTACAATTCACATTCTAAACTCTGAAGCTAGATGCACATTACAAAGACCAACTACCATCGGTGAGCTCACAAGCTGCAATCTGCAAGTGCCAGATACATTAAAAAAGAACTACAAAAATGCAGAGACATGGTCCTTGTTGCTATGCCGACTCTTGTATCAGGTGGAGGAATAACTGTTGGCCGAGAGCGCACTGTAGTGGAAGGTGTGCAGGTTGCGGACGGTGGCGGACTCGGCGTTGGGGACACCGAGACGGTGAACGGGCGCGGAGGGCCAAACGTGGTGGATCTCGCCGCCGCTATTGGGGGCCAAACGTGAAGGATCGCCAGGGTCGTGGAGCAATTTGGGGCGTACGGACGCGGAGGCAGGGCAAGAGCGGCCGGCGTTCAAGGATTCACCGGGGCTGTGGAACCATTTGAGGCAGACAGGCGCGGACGCGGGCCAAGCCCGCTGCCGGTTCACCGGGCCGTGCCCCCATGGAGCGATTGGAGGAGATGACAGAGGAGTGCGCATTCTGAGGAGGCAGAGATGTGCTTAGCTAAGGGGTTATTAGCAAATTGGCGTACTTAACTAAGAGCGGCCGCGGGCGCGTTTTTGCAATCTGGCTTGCTTTTAACCCGATGCGTGCGATGTCAATCGGCCGGCTGAGGAATCGACGGATACAGGGATGCACGAACTAGGCCATA
>NC_041385.1:789636665-789638312 GCF_002162155.2 Triticum dicoccoides | reverse complement strand
GGGAAAATAGTTACTACCATCGGTGGTAGTTACCTCCGTCCTCCGTGCCATCCGATTGCATTGTGATCCGTGCAATTCTTAGCGGGTCATGGAAAGGGAATGAGTGGATTTCTCGTGCCCGCTTCGTGGGTTAGTTAAGCTAGCTCCCGATTTTCTTGCTTCCGCTGAGCGTTTCTTTCCTCGCTACTTATTTGGATCAGGACGCCGGGTACCATCCCACGAGAAAAGGATTGGATCTGGCATACAGAACCAAAATAAGCTCGTCTATCTCAATTACCAAATCAAAAAGTGCACCTGCTAGCAGAAAGGTATGGCTCAGCAATTGATTTACACACATGCATGATTCTTTCATTTACATCTGTGCATGCATCCTGATGCTAATTGACTTCTTTTTCATGCAAGCTTCCGTGTTGGGAAGACAACTCGGTAGGCTATTGCCGCCGCCGCCGCCGCCGTCGTGTACCACCTGCTACTGCTGCTACCACCGACAACATCTGCAAGCTGCAACATCCTACATGACCTCAATTCCCTTCAGTGACCAACCCAGGAGATTTTTGTACGGTGACGGCGAGGACACACGAGCGCACATGGCCGATGGGTGGCTGCTCTATTGTGGTAGTAGAAACAACCTGCACGGCCTGGCGGCAGCAGTGGCAAACACGGGAGTGCGGCCGACAAGCGACTGGCTGACTGCTCTAGCATGGCGGCGTCGAAGTCGCACCGGCCACGCGGCCGTCTCCGTGATCCATTTAAGAGCCTGGAAGAACATCACGCAGCACTGAAGCCTCTCCATGCAAATCCTCCTTTTCATGTTGAGCCGATCAAGATCGTATATGACCGAGCAGCGATAGCAAGACTTGTATTCGAGTGAGATGAACAATGTTTTTTGTATGATGAGATGAGTAGTTTTCGGTTGTCAACGTTGCCCCTTCATGTGATGCATGTCTGACATCACGTATGCATGCATGATGCACCTACTGGACCGTGAAATCAATACCAGATGCATTATTAGCAGTATATAAATAGACAGATATTAACATGTACTCCACTTCATTCTGGCCGGGCGGATACATACTCTTCTGTGCTATTATAGATACACTTCAAATTTAGTTTTTTAATACCATATACTCCATACTTTATACTTGACCTTTTTTTCTGAATGCAACATACTCCATACTTAATTTTTGTTTTGAAATATACTACATACTCCATATTTCCTCATATGGAACACATACATACTCCTTAGAGTATAGACATGTACACTATGGCTTTGAAGATACCATCATGTAATATGTATCCTCGTCGACGCTGAACATATACTATCCGCTACTTCATACTAAGTTTCAATTAAAAGTATATATATATATATATATATATATATATATATATATATATATATATATATACTCCCTACTAAATATGACAATTCGAAGTATATATACTCCGGAAGCCATACTACATACTGACATACTCTATACTACTTTTTTATTCTACATAGTGTATAAACTCCATACCATATTCCATCTCAGATTATTCTACATACTCCGTATGCCTAGAAACAAAAGTTCATATATACTATATGCTCAATCAATAATATACAGTACTATTTTCTAGTAATACCAAGCATCATCCCCCCACACAAAAAAA
>NC_041385.1:789634736-789636136 GCF_002162155.2 Triticum dicoccoides | reverse complement strand
TGAAATTCTGTCAAATTGAATGAATTTAGAAAAAAACAGGGGTTATATAGCCACTTCGCCATCTGCTGGCAAACGGCAATGGTCTTTGACGTCAGCTAGCAGACGGCAAAGCTGTCACGTGGCAGCTACATGTACAACCTGGGGTGTACTGGGCTGGCCTATTTGACAGATTTGTCGTCTGCCAGCTGACGGAAAGCACGCCGTTAACCACTTAACGGAGCTGAATTGCCACATGTGCCGTCCAAGACGGCAAAGGCCTTTACATCTTTACCGTCCACCAGCAGACAACAAAGAGGCCTTTGCCGTAGCCTATTCAGCCAGACCCGTTGCGGTGTGCTGGTTGATGGCAAAGCCCTTTTCCGTCAGCCTGGCATGCCTTCCTGTAGTGACACCGAAAAACAAGACGCCACTAGCGCGGCGGATGGCTTGGTCGACATGGACCGTCCATCAATATTTTCATCACATGCATGTATCGTACACATGTAAATATCTTTTGAGGTGAATCTATATACACATATGAATTTCAAGCACCTAATCCAACAATGCTGTAGAAAGTTTTAAAAGTATGAGAATCAACATTTGTTCGGGTAGTTTTTTGTCGTTATGGATGTGTTACATTGATTTCTCGTCCATGCAATACACAAGAGGGGGAGGGGGGCCTCCCATTGATTTTTGACTTGTCAACGATGTTATAGTCTTCTTGAACCAGTTTGAACTCGATGCTAGGGATCGAAAGGATAGCTTGGAGGATTTTATCATGACCGTGAATCTTCACATTGCTCTCAATAGGTCGGAAGCTCTTCCGTCGATCATCACTATAAAAAAAACCTAAGTATTTTATTGATCAGGCGGCACCCAGATAACTAGGGTCGATTTCAATCGACCATCATATGTTGACTGGGGCACAACCAATTGATATCCGGTGTCCTATGCTAAAAACAACAAATCTTTTATTAGCATACTTGCTTTGTACTCCATCTGTTTCTAAATATAAGACCTTTTAAAGATTTTATTATGGACTACATACAAAGCAAAATGGATGAATCTACGCTTTAAAATATATCTATATACATCCGAATGTAGTTCATAATGAAATCTCTAAAAGGTCTTATATTTAGGAACGGATGAAGTACTTACTAATGTTTATGGGCAACATATTAGATGAAAACCTCATTTGGACGCAAATATGAAATCTTACGCTATAAACCAACCGATCTCAAATGAAGACAAGTTTGTGCATCTGCCGCCACTTAGATCACACTTAGCAGATGAGAAATCATGTGACATTGTCTCCTAAATATCTCTAACAAGTGTATTTCTGGATCAGTTTGATGCTTTTCTGCTAAGGTGTAAAATTGCACTCCCTTCATTTTCATTTTACTGTGAAGTGTAGTACGGGA
>NC_041385.1:789594063-789634296 GCF_002162155.2 Triticum dicoccoides | reverse complement strand
CTTGCTGTAAAGTGTGTGTACTGCCTTTCTCGGCCTCGGCTAAGTTAGCTTCTGGCCCGGCCCGGCCCGTTTGTCTTGCTATCCGGTTTCGTCTCGCCCTCGTCTCCAGCGGCCCGGACGGCGAGCCGGAGACGGCGCCCATCTCAATCTCAACGTAGCGGCACATCGATTCCCGGCGACCAAACGATGCGGCGGCCGGCGGCGAGGTACCCTCCCCAAGTCCCCCTCCCCCCTTTGCTCATGTACTGTAAAATCGTTTTTTGTTTTTGAGAACATGTGCTGTAAAAATCTCGTTCCTGCTTCTGGATGTGCACGAACCCTAGGAGCTCAAGAGGAGATAGAGTGGGTTGAGGAGGAGGAGAGGCTGGAATTGATCCAAGTCTTACAAAGCGAAATTACTTGCCCCCCTTTCAGTATGTGCGTGTCGCTGCCGGGTCCTGGAGAACTTTCGGCAGATCTGTACTGTCTTCTTCTTATCTTGGGTTCTCTGCAAGTGCGCCGGCTTGGTTGCTGCCTTCCCTCCTTGCAAATAGTTAAATCTTACTTTGTCGTACATCTCTAATGGTTCCTTGAGACGACTTGTTTCCATATGCCTCCCACTCATATTTCTTAGCAGATTGCATAGGTTCAACCCATCGTTTATTGTCACTGCTCTCTGTTGATAACATAGTTAGAGGCGACAGGAGGCTGCAGAGAACAATGCTTCCTTTACAAGTGTCAATCATGTGAATGGTTGGTGAGCACATTAACTATTCATCCCTGCTATGTCGTAAATCTTATCCCTAGGGTCAATTAAGTCCAAACCACACACCTTGGTATTACACTACATTGCTAGTGTCCCTTCTTCTGCTCGAAAATCAGTGGTGTTGAGGTGTTTCTACAGCCATATAGAGTGTGACGTGTGATGTGTTTCCTTATGCTTCCCATTCATAATGTACTGGTGCGTAACAACCCATCATGATTGTCATTGCCCTCTCTCTCTTGATGGTACAGTAGAAAGGCCCAAACTAAAACAATTATATCATCTAGAACAATAGAAGATCTGAATATTAAGGATCTTCCGTTTGATTTGATGGTTCTGCATCTAATGAAAACAGAGGAAAGACATATTTTAAATGATGTAGCGAGCAAGAGAACAGGCTAATGATTGCTGATGGGATGTGAGGGTCACTGCCTCACTGGCAGGCGTGGTCGTGTAGCAGCCCCACATTGTGGTGAGTCTGGCAGAGGTTAAATATGCTAGCTGCGTGAGGCTGCAACTTTGTGTGTACCTGTGCGGCAAGCAATCACCCAACGCTGGTCAGTTGCTGAAGTACCAACCTGATTCGTCCATTCACTATTCGACTGGTTCAAGGACTTCAATGTCTTTTTGAAATCAAAGCAGTGCTATGTAAGCGCGTGTTGTGTTGTTGTACTATATATATCTATTTGCTTAGTATAGTTTTGCTAAATTTATCTCAACAAGAGCTCTTTCAAGTCCTGATCTGAGAGACACTGAAATTTGTAACAGTGGTTAAACTGTTCTTCCATAAAAAGTTCAAATTGGCTGATTCTCTCCTTTGTTCAGTGTCTCTGTAGCATCGAAGGTTCAGTCTGTACCCAAGAAGGCCAAAGAGATGATACACTTTTCTAGAGATCAGCTGATTGGGTTGGCATTTGTTGCATTTGGCATCATATTATTTGTGGGTTTCTTCTACGCAGCTGTTGTGTCCAAAATGCTTCCGCCTTATGAGAACTGGCTTCTATCTGCCATCCAAAATGACAGGTAAAGCTTTCAAAACAAAATGGATGATCACCAAATTGTTTTTTTTTCTTTTCCTTTGTAGTTGATGTTTAATTGTGGACTTTTCACTAAGTTATTGTAAACTATTTAGCAGAATATGTAGATTTTTACGTGCCTGCCTTATTGTATACTAAGTTGAATCTAGTTAGAAGTTGATTCCATTTACTTTGATCTTTCACTTACCAGGTATTACTGCCTACTCGTGCCCTTGACACTTCCCGTGATAATTGTGGCTGTCTATCTGCATTGGCTAAGCATGAAGATGTTCAAGCATGCCTGAAGAATTGCACATCTGTTTTGCAGAAGCCAGTTTTCTAGCGTAAATTTTGATGGCAACATACTAAATTGACCTCATGGTGTCATTACTAGATATTAAAATGAGCACATTTATGTGTAGAAAGTGTAGTTGTATTTGTGAAATGCTTATGGTGGAAAATACATATTTATTTGTTAAATGTTTATGTGATGGAAAATGCACTTGTAGTTCTTATATACATATTCACGTGTTAAACAGATACTAGGTTGATAGATGTATATATATATGTCCCTTCTGCCTATGCTTATGCCCTGTGTACCATATTTCCTGTATTGACCCTACAAATGTGTTAGCATAGTTTTGTGCTGTCAACACAAACAACCGTTTCTTGTTATGTAGAAACTCTTCTCTTGTTCCTTTGGTGTGTCACTTTGTTTTATTCTCTGCTGATGTTACTTAGTAGCATTGCTCGCATCTTGAAGCTGGAAAGACAATGCCATGGCGTTTTTTTAACCCCTTTTGCATAATCGCAGATGGCTAACTCGGTTCTCTATTTCTTTATCTTCCGTGTCTATATATATTATATCTTCTTTGATGTGTGTGTGTGTGTGCGCGCGCGCGCGCCTGCCCTCCCGCATACCTTCCTGTTGCATACCCTTAGGGAGTCCTTTCTTGTTGCATACTCGTAGGGAGAGGAGACAATGATGCTGAGGATGCAAATGTCTCCGTAGTAGTCCTGAATGCTATTTTTCTTGGACTGTTATCCATGGGACCATGGGTATCCATCTATGGATAATTTTGTAAAGATGCCACTGTCCAACCTAAGCTTGCTATATATTTGCTGCATGGCTCAATCAGTCTTTCATTTTTTTAGCCATCTGTACCAAGGATGAAGCAGTTAGCGCAAACAATTACTAATTCATCTAAAGGGAACCTTGGTCTGAACCACACCGTATTTGGCAGAGTAAAGCAGATAAGCCTTTCCTCCTATCTTAATCGTTCTTTACATAGCTGGGTCAGTTCTGATGCGCCTAGTCAAGCACCAATGCAACATCATGGTCATCACGGCCATCATCACCATCACCATGGTCATGAAGACAATAGGCATTTGACTCCTGCTCCTATCCCGATACATATTTCTGTACATACATACACCCAGATATGGCAACAAGGCAAAAAAAGGGTTCCTGTGACGCCAGCTGCTGAGCCTGTAGGCAATGATCACCGGTCTAACCATGCTGCTGCTTCGCCGCCTAATCCATTATCACCTTCATCTGTTCGTCATACTCCACGTAATCCCAATATGCACAATAGATCCCCCCATGCACGCCCTCCAAGTGAGCGTGCAACAGGACTGGTCCTTCTGCTGGAATGCCGCATGTGACCCCTGCGCTGCATTCATGTGAGTTCTTTTCCCCCTTTTATTTTATCCGTACTTGTCAGTGATTGTTATTTTCAAAAGATTCATTGTAAAATATGGGCAAAGGAAGTAAAACATCGTCCAAAGGGGTAACTATTCAACCGTTACATACTCGGAGGAGAATTTTGATGCTTCATCCAAGTTTTAGTTGTTCTAGTCATATTTTCTGCTCCTGTGGATAATACAATAAATCCAGTTCATTTGGTTGGTACCTTGGCAATATTGATCTTAGTTGCCCAACTGATGAGTTGGATCATATTTTTGCAAGGTTTACTTTCTTTGATAATTGCTTGTGCATTCATCTATTTATACCTCTGTCAGGTAATTTGAGTTCAAGATGAGCTCAGTCCATTGAGATTAGTACTACTAGGTAATTTAATTATATCATGATAAAATACAACAAAGATAACATTCAAATGGAACAATTCATTTCTGGATTACGGCTTTCTGTCTATTAAGTCTCATGCGCATCTCGAAATCTGTTTGATTTACTATGCCACTTAAGGTATGTTTCTCTAGTGCTCTATTTAGTATGTATATTTTTCTTGGACAGTTATGGATCGGATAATTTTGTTCAGCCTAAGCTTACCATATATTTTCTGGATCAGTCGATCAGCCTTCCATTTTAAACCTATTTACCTTGTGTAGCATTTTTTTCCGAAGAATCATGTCCCCGCTTTCACTAACTATCTTGTCCCATTGACCTACACTCTGCAGCTAATGCTAGCCGGAGGCTCTCCTGTCAATGGGTCCTGGTACCCCTCATATATACCCTGCTTTGGAGCCTACTATGACAGAAGAGAACCCGTGGCTAACCAGACGATTCGAAATAGAGATTTTCCAAGATAGAGGACAAGGCGCCTCTTGGTTTTCTTCTTTTCCGGTTTACTACAGCCGGCCGGGCGGGTGGTGAAGCACAAGGCAGCACCCCCCCTTGCCTCAGGCACGCTGTCGTTTGCTATACGTACTTGTTAGTGGGATGTAAATATGGATGGGTATAAGGCAAGTAAGCAAGGCAAAGAATGGGCAAGGAGCTGTGCTTGTAGTGGTCAAAGCCACAACGGTGGCAGGCCCTTCTCTAGCACATGCATATGCTTGGCCGGGTTTGCCATGTACTGCTGCTGTTCAGAAGAGGATTCTTCAAATGTAAAAGCCTTTCTTTTTACATGAGATGGCATGGCTTTTGCCACCGGTCTCCGCTGGCTTGGTTCTGCTTATAGTTTTGAGCTGCTTTGATCCCTATGCATTGTTGCCTGTGACATTCTGTCGATTTTCTCTTTTCTGTATCTTCATGCTGATGCTGATGTTGTTGCCTACGGAGTTGTGGTAGGAAAGAATGTTCAGAAACTGGGTTCAAGTCCTATACTTGGTAATCCAACTTATTTCAGTGGTTAACTAGCATGCACATGCCTAAGAAAATGATTGTCCCGTCTAGGTCACCACAACTCTTTTGCACAAAATGGTTCCTTCTGCCTATCTGCACACAGGTATTTTCCACACAACACTCACGCGCTCACCCGCACTGTGAAAGACCGGACCGCTGTAAGTCTGCAACCAGCTTTGTACCTCTGCTACCCGTGTATACTCTAGACATGCGGGAGGCTGGGCAAATGGAAGGAACGCCTCCATGGAGGATGTATTTCCAAACACCTTGAAGTTGGAATGCACTAATATTGTAGCAAGTGAGGCAACTGGAAGCAAAGACCCAGCCAAAAACGTATTTCTGCACACCTTTCATTCCCAATGCATACTTATTACCACTACTGTTTTGGACATCTGATATTGATCGCCTTTGGTAGCCATGGTAAAAGGGGCTATGTAGGCAAGAGTGTGTATATAAGAAGGCTACATGCAAGGATATGAGGCAGGCATGCGCGTTCTGAGCTTTATAAGCATGACCCTACTGAAAGGTTGGTAGGCATGTTAATTAGCCCCGATTCGTCAAAAGGTGTTATTTCAGATAATTTACTGCTCTTGAAAATGCATGATCATACAATAAATATAGGCAATCGTACATATATGCTCCGTCCATTAAAGTATACAGAGGAGCCACAAAATATAAGAAACTCTCGTTAGCAGGCTCCACCCTATTTTCACAGTTATTTCCTCGGACGCAAGTGCAACTCAAAGTCATTCCAAGGGAGTAGAATCATTGTGCAACTAAGACAGGGGAAATGCTTTTGTTCTTCACAGTGAGATAGATGGCGGCACGATTTCTGTTCGCCCCATCGTCTTCCTTGTTTTCCACTCTATCGCAACATCTTGTCCAACAATGAAGATGTGTTAGGGTTACTGCCGCAACCTCTAAACCGGGATTTGGTAGGTGATATTGATGGAGAAGTACATGACTAGATTGTAGGCATAGGGGACACCCACCATGCTTCCTCTCTCTACCAACGATGTTGCTTGGAGTGACACATCGATTCCGGTGACTAGTGATGCACGGAATGCGTCGAGGTATACTCCCCATGTCCCCGTTCTCCCACTTTGCCCGTGTACTGTAAATTCTTGTTCCTGGTTTGGACAACCTAGCCCTACCCTCATGCTAGTTATGGATGAAGATGACGGGGATCCATAAGCCAATGAATGAGTTCAACATGCCAGCTCTGACTGAGTTTACAGCATGGTTAATAATATAGCCAACAACCGGCTATATGAAGTTGCCATGCTAACTATAGCCAACCTAATAGCTCATTTGTACAATAGTTAGTCGTACTAGTATGCTATGTCATTAATATGTGGACAACTTGGACTTATATGGATTAGATATGCTAACTTACTTCTCATTTCTTACTCTAAAGAAATAAAAGAAAAGATTGTTGATCATAAAAATGAAAAATCCTTAGAGCATCTATAACCGGAGTGGCATAATTTGACCCCTATACGTCCGCGGACTCATCCAGACGCTATGCAGGCATGTGTGCTCTAAGCCCTAATTTTGTCTGTGGATGCAGCCAGGACCATCACTTTTCTGTTGAGTAAATAGGCAATTTCTCGATTAAATTAATCCACGAGTAAATCACTAGCATGGCATTGACACAAAATAAACGCATATTGATATTCAGTCAAGCAAGCACATACTACGCTAATTTTTTTGACCAGAAACAGTAGGAGTACCTCCCACTGTAATATATATTAAGTTAAATTAGTGACACTGTACATGGTAATTACAATCCGTCCCCTCTTGAGGGGTGGGATACAGGTGCTAGCTTACAAGGATGCGAGTATGTGTGGAATGTATTGTTTCTGTTCTTCCCTAACTCTATGGATGAGCATGGAGAAATCCGCCTTGAGTCTATCTAACCAGGAGGTTTTGGAGGGTATGATCCTTCTAAAGTGCTTGTTATTGCGCTCCTTCCATATACTCCAAGCAGCCAACAAAAATAATTCCATAAAAAGAGGTCTATTCCAGTCTTCCTTGGCTTTGGAGATGTTGTGTAATCTTGTGTTGCCCGGGAGCCAAGAGAGACCAATGTGGGACCAGCAGTCAGCGCTGAAATGGCACTCAAAGAATAGATGCTCCAACGCCTCTTCGATTTGTAATCCACATAGAATGCAATCGTGTACCTCTCCAATATTGTAATGTCGTCGTTTGAGCATGTTCCTAGTGTTGAGGCGGTCAGAGAGTAGCAACCACGCGAAGACATTGATTTTCATGGTTGACTTCGATTTCCAAATCCATCCGAAGGCTTCATGTGCTTGAATTTCTCGAAAGTAGAATGTATAGTATTGTTTTCTAGTGTAGATGCTGGTGTCGCAAATGTATGTCCACTGGTCAAGCTCATTAGAGAGCTGGATGTCCATAACCTCAGATTGTAGCTGTCGTAGTTCTGCGTGCGCCTGGGGGGAGAGTGGTAGATGAAACGCCGCTTGTAGATTCGTGATGCCCAAGTAATCTTTGACAAACGGGTCCTCATTTATGACGTAGGAGAAGGCGCGAGGATATGATTCAGCCAGTATTCCCTCTCCCCACATGTCCTTCCAGAAAAGTACATGTTCTCCCTTTCCCACATTCGCCTTGGAAATACCTCTATAAGTTGGCATTAATTTGGTCACATCCCTCCACCAAAAGGACCCGCAAGGATCGGAAGCATGTGGACTACGCTAATTGCAGAAAGATCTACGTATAACGCTAGCATGGCTAAAACAGAAAACAGTAGGAGCGGGATAAACGAGTTATACCCTCCAGTAGGCCATGCAGAGGTTGCGGTGTTGGTGGCAGCAGCGGCGTCCTCGGCGGCCTTCTTGTCGGCTTCAGCTTTCTCGGCGGCGGCACGTTCGGCGGCGGTGGACATGGTGATGATGAAGGCGACGCGGACGTAGAGGAAGTAAATGATCGGAAGCGAGCAGTCACGCAATCGCTGCCCAAAAACCTATTCGCCCCTCACCAGTACAGGAACCAAAAGGGCGTGGTTTCGGAGACCTGCTCTCCCGTCGACCGTGTACGCGGCGGACGGGATGGAGTCACCGGTGGCAGCAGCAGCAAGGGAACGACGGTGGGCATGCGCGTGGAGCAGATGTGATATGTTCGTGGCGGCTAGGGTTAGAAGACACCACACACTTATATAGGCGCAGCCGCGTGGAGAGACGTGGGCTCGACCCACGCCCGAGTCCGTTACAACCCACAATCCGACGTCTCAGATCGTGGCCCAGCTGTCAGAGAACTCTCTGTTAGTGACTGGCAAAAACTAAGGGAACGACGGTGGGCATGCGCGTGGAGCAGATGTGATCTGTTCGTGGCGGCTAGGGTTAGGAGACACCGCACACTTATATAGGCGCATCCGCGTGGAGAGACGTGGGCTCGACCCACGTCCGAGTCCATTACGGCCCACGATCCGACGTCTCAGATCGTGGCCCAGCTGTCAGAGAACTCTCCGTTAGTGACTGGCAAAAATTAGTGCGTAGGTGTGAACTCTCCGTTAGTGACGGGCATGTGCGCTCTAAGCCCTAATTTGCATGTGGATGCAGCTAGGACCATCACTTTTCTCACTGTATGTCCGTTCACATGTATATGATTGATGGGGATAAAGGAGAAAAAAAAGAATAAAGAAAGAGAAAAGGTGGTCGGAGTGGGCCAAATCCGACGTGGCGTACTGCCCGGACATCCCCATATCCTGCCCACATATGGGATGTGTATGAGGGGTGCCGAATATCCCAGAGGTATGGGGGAAAAGTGGGGGTCGTGTTAGGTTGGCTTTTTCACTCTCTCTCTCTCGTCCAAGTTTTCCATCTGGACATATATGGAGGAAGTGTGGTGGTTCGGTTGTAGATGTTACGAGAGCCATTTGATACAACACATGATAATTCAAATATGTGCACGAACCCTATGAATTTACACTAGTAGAAAACAGGGCTTTCGTTCGACTAGAAAAGAGCATTAATCCCGGTTGCATTATGAACCGGGACTAATTCCCGGTTCGAGCGGCGAGGGCACCGTACAGGCATTACTCCCGGTTCAAATGGGACCTTTAGTCTCGGTTGGTGCCACGAACTGGTACTAAAGGGTGCGATGCCCATTAGTATCGGTTCGTGGCACGAACCGGTACTAAAGGTACCGATTCGTGGCACGAACCGGTACTAATGGGGTAGTACCGGTTCGTGCCATGAACCGGTACTAAATGTCCCATTTTCAAACTCTACCCACTGGATCGCCTTTGCAGTTTTGTAAAAAGCAAAATAAATGATAAAAACTTCAAACATTAAAATCCTTCCAGATGTAGTTATGTTACTACATGTACTAGTTAGGAAAATTTAAAAACTTAAATTTGCACATGTTTTGCAAAAAGTGCAGGGAAAATGTAAAATGGCTATAACTTTTGCATACGATGTCAGAAAAAAACGTATAATATATCAAAATGTTCAGCATGAAAATCCGCATCCGATTTTGACCGCCTACGACCGGTTTGCAAATTTTTAGAATCCTCAAATTCTAAAAGGAAAAAAAGTTATGCTCAAATTTCAGTTTTTTTAATTTTTGTTAAATCTGGTCAAACTATGGTCAAACTACTTATTCAAGAAGTATTAGTGTTACTAAATAATTATTCAAGAATATTAGTGTTACTAAATAATTATTTCAGTTTTTTTGAGTTTTGGTCAAATCTGGTCAAACTCTGGTCAAACAATGGTCAAACTACTTATTCAAAAAATATTAGTGTTACTAAATAATTATTTCAGTTTTTTTGAATTTTGGTCAAATCTGGTCAAAGTGTGGTCAAACTATGGTCAAAGTATGGTCAAACTACTTATTCAAAAAATATTAGTGTTACTAAATAATTATTGTTTTTTAGAACAATAGTTTCAAACTCAAACAGTGAAATGTGTGACTTCATGCTCAAGCTAAATTCCTGAGGGTTAATAGAATTTACATCTTACTATTGTCAGGAAAACAACAAGTGCAGACTTGGAAACGAGGGAGAATAGAACCTGAAAGTTAATAGGATTGACATCTTACTATTGTGAGGGAAACAACAAGTGCAGACTTGGAAACGAGGGAGAATAGAACGTGAAAGTTAAGCGTGCTCAGACTAGAGTAGTGAGAGGATGGGTGACCGTCCGAGAAGTTAGATGATTTGGAATGATGAGGGGTGATTAGAGATTAGAGGTTAAAATAATTCAAAATTTTGAAATTCAACAAAAGCTTTCAAAAAAAATCATAAAATTTCCTTTAGTACCGGTTGGTGTTACCAACCGGGACTAAAGGTGGACCTCCAGGCAGCGGCCACGTGATTAAATTGAGCAGTGATGAGGGATGATTAGAGATTAGAGGTTAAATTGAGCAGTGATGATGGGTGATTAGAGATCAGAGGTTAAATTGAGCAGTGATGATGGATGATTACAGATTAGAGGTTAAAATAATTCAGAAATTTGAAATTCAAAAAAATTTCAAATTTTGTTTTAAAAAAAATCATAAAATTTCCTTTAGTACCGGTTGGTGTTACCAACCGGGACTAAAGGTGGACCTCTAGGCAGCGGCCACGTGGAGGGCCTTTAGTCCCGGTTCGTGTAAGAACCGGGACTAAAGGGGAGGCTTTAGTAATGACCCTTTAGTCCCAGTTCCAGAACCGGGACTAAAGGCCCTTATGAACCGGTACATCTCTAATGATTCCTTGAGACGACCTGGTTCCATATGCCTCCCACTCATATTTCTTAGCAGATTGCATCGGTTCAACCCATCGTTTATTGTCACTGCTCTCTCTTGATAACATAGTTAGAGGTGACAGGAGGCTGCAGAGAGCAATGCTTCCTTTATAAGTGTCAATCATACTTTAGCTGTGAATGGTTGGTGAGCACATTAACTATTCGTCCCTGCTAGGTCGTAAATCTTATCCCTAGCGTCAATTAACTCCAAACCACACACCTTGGTATTACACTACATTGCTACTATCCCTTCTTCTGCTCGAAAATCAGTGGCGTTTAGGTATTTCTACAGCCATATAGAGTGTGGCATGTCATGTGTTTCCTTATGCTTCCCATTCATAATGTACTGAGCATAACAACCCATCATCATTGTCACTGCTCTCTCTCTCTCTGCTCTTGATGGTACAGTAGAAAGGCCCAAACTAAAATAATTATGTCATCAAGTACAATAGAAGATTTGAATTAAGGATCTTCAGTTTGATTTGATGGTTCTACATCTAATGAAAACAGGGGAAAGGCATATTTTAAGTCATGTAGCGAAGCGAGAGAATAGGTTAATGATTGCTGCTGGGATGTGAGCGTCACTGCCTCACTGGCAGATGTGGTTGTGTGGCAGCACAAGATTGTGGTGAGTCTAGTAGAGGTTCTATGCTAGCCGCGAGAGGCTGCAACTTTGTGTTTACCTGTGTGGCAAGCAATCATCCAACGCTGGTCACTTGCTCAAGTACCAAACTGATTTGTGCATTCATTGTTCGACCGGTTCAAGGACTCAACGTCTTTTTGAAATCGAAGCAGTGGATGTAACCGAGTGTTGTGTTGTTGTACTATATATCTGTTTGCTTAGTATAGTTTTGCTAGATTTATCCGAACAAGCGATATATCAAGTCCTGTCCTGAGAGACACTGAAATATAGTGTAGTGGTTAAACTGTTCTCCAATGAAAAGTTCAAATTTACCGATTCCCTCCTTTGTTCAGTGTCTCTGTAGGATCGAAGGTTCAGTCCGTACCCAAGAAGGCCAAAGAGATGATACACTTTTCTAGAGATCAGCTGATGGGGTCGGCATTTGTTGCATTTGGCATCATATTATTTGTGGGTTTCTTCTACGCCGCTGTTGTGTCCAAAATGCTCCCACCTTATGAGAACTGGCTTCTATCTGCCATCCAAAATGACAGGTAAAGCTTTCAAAACAAAATAGATGATCACCAAATTGAATTTTTTTGTTTTCCTTTGTAGCTGATGTTTAATTGTGGACTTTTCACTTAGTTATTGTAAACTATTTAGCAGAATATGTAAATTTGTATGTGCCTGCCTTATTGTAAACTAATCGGATCTAGTTAGAAGTTACTGCCATTTAATTTGTTCTTTCACTTACCAGGTATTACTGCCTACTCGTGCCCTTGACACTTCCTGTGATAATTGTGGCTGTCTATCTGCATTGGCTAAGCATGAAGATGTTCAAGCATGCGTGAAGAACTGCACATCTGTTTTACAGAAGAAGCCAGTTTCCAAGCGTAAATTGATGGCAACTTACTAAATTGACCTCATAGTGTTAGTATTAGGTATTAAAATGAGCACATTTATGTTTAGAAAGTGTAGTTTTATTTGTGAAATGCTTATGATGGGAAATACATATTTACTTGTTAAATGTTTATATGATGGAAATTAGCACTTGTAGTTCTTATATAATTTTTCTTTCTCAATGGTGAAATTCCTGGCCTCTCGTTTAAATAGATAGTAGGTTTATAGGTAGATTTCTATGTGTCTTGTGCACATGCGTATGCCCTGTGTACCATATCTACTGTATTGACCCTACAAATGTGTTAGCATAGTTTTTTGCTGTCAACACAAACAACCGTTTCTTATTATGTAGAACTCTTCTCTTGTTCCTTTGGTGTGTCACTTCGTTTTATTTTCTGCTGATGGAAAGACAATGCCATAGCGTTTTTTAACCCCTTTTGCATAATTGCAGATGGCTAACTCTGTTCTCTATTTCTATGTATCTTCCCTATCTATATATTATATCTTTTTTGGTGTGTGTGTGCGCGCCCGCCCTCCTGCGTACCTTCTTGTTGCATACCCTTAGGGAGTCCTTTCTTGTTACATACCCTAGGGAGAGGAGATGATGAGTAGGAGGATGTAATGTCTCTGTAATAGTTATGAATGTTACTTTTCTTGGACAGTTATCCATGGGACCATGACCATCTATGGATAATTTTATAAATATGCCATTGTCCGACCTAAGCTTACTATATATTTGGGGACGGCGCCTCCACTGTCCTCTCAATCTCCGTTTCTCAAAAGAAAAAAAAAACCTCCTCTCAATATCTGCCTCTACCTCGCAGGCCCACCCACCGCCGTCGCCAAGAGCGGCACAACTATTCAGGCGACCAGTGATGTGTGGCCTGCGCCGCAGTATATGGTATACCCCCAAGTCCCCATTCTCCCGCTTTGCTTGTGTATTGTAAAATCTTGTTCTTGGGTTTGAATGTGCACGAACGCTAGGTTCTCATGAGGAGATTGAGGGGTGGGGAAAGAGACGCAGAAATTGACCCAGATTTTACAATGCGAAATTCCATGTCCCCCTTTTAGTATTTGCTTTTCACTGTTATGCCATGTAGCACTTTCGGCATATCTGTAATACCGTCTTCTTATGTTGGCTCCTCCATGAGCGCATCCGCGTTGCCGCTGTGTTCTCTCCTCGGAAATACAGACGTGTCTTTTTTCACGACGTCTCATATGATTTCTTGAGATGATGTGTTTCCATATGCCTCCAATTCATATTTCATAGCGGATAGGATCGTTTATTGTCACATCCCTCTCTCCCAATAGCTCGGGACCCTCGGTGCAGTTCGTCTTTGTTTCTTCACTGGTACTATCCTACATAGTTAGAGGCTACAAGAGACAACAGGGAGCAATGCTTCCTTTATAAGTGCCGATCATGCTTTGGCCGAGAGAGGCTGGTGAGCACATTAGCTATTCACCCATTCATTTTTTGACCAAGTCTTGGAGTCTGTTGTACCCAGCCTTAATTGCAGTTTCTCCAAAGAGGTTTGGCCACATGTGTTCTTTTGCTCCATTGAGCCTACTACTGAACTACACTGATGAATTAAAGGATCAAATGAAGACAGGGCTGCTGCTCAATTTCTTTTTATATGTTTTTTTTTGATGAAAAATAGCTAGCACCGATTTCATTTCATTAAGAGAAAGGCCGAGAAGGCCGAATTACAGAGTTAAAAGTTAGCAGCTAACTATGTACTGTATGCTAAGAGTTTCTTTTTTGCAGGTGGGAAACTGTATGCTAAGAGTTTTTTTTTTTTTTTGCAAGAAAAGATAGCCCTAGGGCCATATTTGATTGATAGATCAGAGAGAGGAATAGAAAGTGCATTAGAGCTACAGTTAGGCCAGAGGGTTTTGGAGCATTTCCAGGGGTTACAACCAGCATACAGCAAGATAATATTCAGCACTCAAGGCGGTTGAAACAGTCGGTCAGTAGGCTTATACCAGCCGTCGACAAGCATCTCGCCTCGTTCGTGGTGCGTCCCATGAGCTGTGGAACGGTGCACTCAGTGGCGTTGAAGACGTGGTTGTTGCGTTCTTTCCAAAGCATCCAGGAAGCCAAGCAGATGGCTGACTTCCAGGTCTTCTTTTCATCAGGTCGGAGCAAGCTCAGCTGCGTGTTCCAATTTGCTTTCAGATTTTGGATGCTAAGAGTTAGAAACCCGTGCGTTTGTGCATTGACCAAACCTGCATTGTACCACTATATCAGTTCGTCATTGATAAGCGAAGACGTTTTTGTGGGTGGGTGGGGGTGCTCGATGTGTGCTTGAAAATGCGAGAAGAGAGAATTGTAGGTCCACTTGCTATTCTCCACTATCCAAACAACGACTAAAAATATCTAACAAGTGTTTCGTGTTATGAAGATAGCATATTTTTCCGGGTTAATTTGATGCTTTTCTGCTAATAAGGTGTAAATTGTACACTCCAATCAACTTTTATTTGTTTGTAAAAGTGTACTACTGGAGAAGAGAGGATCGTTGATCCACTTGCTTCATACGGAAATCATCAGTTACACGAGAGTATGTTTTTTTTAGGGGCTTACACGAGAGCCTTCCTAGTTCGCTTCTGGCCCGGCCCAGCCCGTTCGTCTCCAGTTTCGTCTCGCCTCCGGCGGCCCCGACGGCGAGCCGGAGACGGCACCCATCTCAATCTCAACGGCCGCCACCTCGCGAGCCCACCCACCGCGCTTCCTCCCTCTACCTCCGGCGACCAATGAAGCGGCGGCCTGCGGCGAGGTATACTCCCCAACTCCCCGTTCTCCCCCTTTGCTCGCGTACAACAAAATCTAGGTTCTCATGAGTCACCTGAGGCGGCTGAGTAAGAGGAGGAGCGGCACAAACTGATCCAGGTTCTACAAAGTGAAATTCCTTGTTCCCCTTGCAGTATTTTCATGTCAGCTGTGGAGACTGGAGACATGTGTCACTTCGGGCAGATCTGTCCTCCGCGGATTCGTCGGAGCTGCGGCTGCTCTCTCCTTCGGGCGTCCCATATGATTTCTCAAGATGATGGGTTTCCATATGCCTCCCATTCATGTTTCATGGCAGATTGTATCTCCCACGCTAGTGAGCCTTGACCCTGTTCTTATTTGTTTGGCTGCTAGCACTTTATCCTGATAATATAGTTAGAGGCTACAAGAGACTACAGAGAGCAATGCTTCCTTTATAAAGTGCCGGTCATGCTTTCACTGAGAAAGGTTGGTGAGCACATTAGCTATTCACCCATTCAATTTCTAACCAAGTCTTGGAGTCTGCCCGGTCATCCCACAGTCTTGATTGCCGTTTTTCCAAAGAGTTTTGGCTATTTATGTGTGCTTTTGCTCCACTGCACCCCTGGCTTCTACACTAAAAACTGATTTGTCAAGCTGGTGAGAACGATGCGTTCGGAGCGGGCACTGGAAACCAAAGTCATGCTCAACATTATAGCCTCATGCACCATCTAAAATTTGTTCAAGGAGCGAACTGCTCGAATTTTCAGTGAGACCCTGTTTGCATTCATAGAAACTGCTAGCATTCTTATTTGTAGCCTCTGTTTTCCCCTTTTTTTCCCGCTGGGTTGCAAATCCTATCCGTACACTAATTAACTCCAAAGTGAAATCAACATGCCATCTAGCACAACAGAAAATCTCAACATCATGATGCTTCAGTTCAATGGTTTCTGCATCTGAGCAGAATAGAGAAGTTCATGCAACATGAAGGCACTGCACTAGATCTGGCAGCGGTTCCAGCATCAATCTTGTACTACCTCTGCCCCATAATGTAAGATGTTTTTGCAGTTTAATTTGAACTGCAAAAACGTCTTATATTATGGGCCGGAGGGAGTAGATAGCATTTGTAGTAGGATCGATGTTTTAGATAGAAGCCTGCCGTCTTGTCATCTTTAAATGGAGGTTTTATTCATGCATCATTTCAAACTATTGGCATGTAGGATCGATGTAAGATGTTTTTGCAGTTTAATTTGAACTGCAAAAACGTCTTATATTATGGGCCGGAGGGAGTAGATAGCATTTGTAGTAGGATCGATGTTTTAGATAGAAGCCTGCCGTCTTGTCATCTTTAAATGGAGGTTTTATTCATGCATCATTTCAAACTATTGGCATGTAGGATTTCTAGTCCTTTTAACATCTGACAATGTGCTATAGTGGAAGCCTGAATAGTTTGTTCCATACCCTTCCAGATTTTGTTTCCAAATGCATGCTGCATTGCTTCTCCTTGAATTTGCAAATTTCGTTCTAGCTTTTTTTATTCTCAACTATAACTATTGTACTATCCTGAGACAACTTTTCTGAACACTCCTTGCTTTGAAATCAGGAATTTGCAGAATACTTGATGATCAAATATTATATTCCCTCTATCCCAAAATAAGTCTCACCTTTGTACTATCTTTAGTACAAAGTTGTACTAATGTTGAGACGCTTATTTTGGGACAGAGGGGGTATTTTTAATTATGAAAATTTATTGAAGTGAGGATTTTCTCTAACTTTCATTGAGGAGTTGACGAGCTTCCTGAGGCAAGAAAAGATGATTTGCCCCTACGGTGTATTACATCTTGGTCCACAACTTGGCCTTAGTAACCAGTAGGGGAGCTGGCAACCATGTCCTCTAACCCTTTCTGCCCACCCTCTATGCTCCCTTATCTTTCCAAACTGAGCTGCCACTCAGGCAACAATTACACTCCTCTAAAGGGTACTACTACTGTACCACACACCTCAGTATTATGCTACAGTGCTGATGTCTCCTCTTCTCCTAAGAAATAAGTGGTATTGAGTTGTTTCTACATCCATATAGATTGTGGCATGTGATGTATTTCAATTATTCAATATGCTTCCCATTCATAACGTATTGCACCGTAACAATCCATCATGATTGTAATTGCACTCACTCTCTCCAGATCCTTGACTACTCTCAACTTAGTTTGGGTGGTAGCAATGTCTGATAAGATGGATACGAGGCTACAGAGGCATTGCATCCTTTATATGGGTGGGTCATGCTTACATCTGCAAGGTTGGTGAGCACATTAGCTATCCATCCATTAACCCCAAACGAAAATCAACATATCATCTAGTCCAATAGAAAGCTTCAATATTAAGGTGCTTCGGTTATTAAGGTTCAGCATCGAATGAAAACAGAGGAAAGGTACATTTTAAAAGATATAGTGAAGCAAGAGAATAGGCTAATTGTTACTGGTGGGCCATGAGGCAGTACTGGTAGGCGTGGTCGTACGGCAGCACAACACTGTGGTGAGTCTAGCAGCAGTTCCATGCTATTCGTGGCAAGCAGCAGCTTTGTGTGTACCTGTGCTCCTCAAGTACTAAACAGATTTGTCCATTCATTACTTGATTGCTTCAAGGACTTCAGTGTCTTTTTGAAACCGAAGCACTTGTAGTGTTGTACTGTTATACTATGTGTCTAATTTCTTAGTGTAGTGCCGCTCACTCTATCTCAACAGAAGCTCTTTTTAGTCCCTGTTCTGAGATATTCTGTAATTTGTTACATAGTGATTAAACTGTTCTCTCACGAAAATTACAAATTTTCTGATTCTCTCCTTTGTTCAGTGTCTTTGCAGGATCAGAGGTTCAGTCTGTACCTAAGAAGGCCAAAAAAATTGATACGCTTTTCTAGAGATCAACTGATGGGGTCAGCATTTGTTGCATTTGGCATCATATTATTTGTGGGTTTCTTCTATGCCGCCGTTGTGTCCAAAATGCTTCCGCCTTACGAGAACTGGCTTCTGTCTGCCATCCAAAATGATAGGTAAGAAATTTTAAAACAATACAGATGATCACCAAATTCTTTTTTTCTTTTCCTTTGTAGCTGATGTTTGATTATGGAGTTTTTACTTAATTGCCGAAAACTATTTAACACAATATATAAATATTATATGTGCACACCTTAATGTAAACTAAGTCAAATCTAGCTGGAAGTTAGTACCAATTACTTTGATCTTTGACTTAACCAGGTATTACTGCCTACTCGTGCCCTTGACACTTCCTATGATAATTGTGGCTGTCTATCTGCATTGGCTAAGCATGAAGATGTTCAAGCATGCCTGAAGAACCACAAATTAGTTTTACGGATGAAGCCTGCAATCCTTGCTGAAATGGTGGATCATGGGGATCATGAAGACAATTTTGGCCAATAAATATGCGAAGGCATGTCTTGGGTCTTCTGCATTCCTCACATTCTTTTGTGAATAATATGAACTTTGATTAGTTTTCAAGCATAAATTGATGCCAACTTACCAAATTGACCTCAGTGTCACTGCTAGGTATCAAAATGATTACATTTATGTTTAGAAAACATATTTGTGTTTGTGAAATGCTTATGATTGATACTATGTTTTTACTTGTTAAATGTTTATATGATGGAAAATGCAGTCATAGTTCATATAATTTTTTTCTTTGTTAACATGAAAAATACTTGCATCTTGTTTAAATAGATAATATGTTTATAGCTCGATTTCTATGTATCTTGTGCAGATGCTTATGACATGTGTGGCCTATTTCCTAGTGACAGTACAAACATGTTAGCAGAGTTTTGTGTAGTCAACAAAAACCACCGTTTCCTGTTATGTACAAACTCTTCTCTTTTTTGATTGGTGTATCTGTTCGTTTTATCCTCTGCTGATAATACTTAGTAGCATTTACTTGCATCTTGAAGTGGGAAAGCCAATGCTACTGCGGTTTTAGTACTTCTTCTATATCAGCATATGGCTAACTCTGTTTGCTTCTATATCTTGTGCTTATATATTATATCTGTTTTGGTGTGTGTATGTGCCCACATGCCTTTCTTGTTGCATGCCCTCAGGGAATCCTTTCTTGTTGCATACCCCGACGGAGAGGAGACAGTGATGATGAGGCTCAAAAAGATGATGATGATAGATGATGAGGCCTTGAGGGTGTATTGGAAACCTGTTGTTCTTTCTATTCAGTTCAAGTAATTGAGTTACAAATATAGTATATTTTTCAAAGTAGATGTTCTAACATAAATATAAAATCTCAACCTGCTTACACTATGTTTTTAAACTAAGCATTGCGTGTTCATCTGCTGAAGCAATGTATTTTACTTTTTATTGAGTTGAAGTCAGCCATTTCATATTAAGCAAACAGTGATAGGATCAGTTCCTTACCTGGTGCAACACTATATGTACCTACTCTGGGTCATCTTTATCTGTCGTACATTTGAGGTATATTTGCCAATCAATTCCCATTTTTAATATCTACTTATTTCTATACCACAGCTCTACCTTTATGGTTTATATTCTTGATCTTCTCATCCCTCATATTCACCTCTTCCTAAATGATTTGGCACTCCTTAATTAATGTATGTAATTTATTGTTTGGTTTAGTATTCCTTGCCTTTTGCTTAGAACATTTTCATCTATGTACAAAAGCTAGCATCTGATGTCAACTCAAATCTATATTATCTTATAGGTTAATGGTTGGTTATAATGTTTAGCTAGATTCTTGGTGGAGCTAGCGGAGAGAGCGGGGAGGGAGGGCAAAAGCAGGGCACTTGGATGTTGGATGTTGTAGTCGCAGAATAGGTGGGCCTTCAGAGCCTATGAAACAGGGGAGAGATTTGTAGGAGTAGCTCCGAAACTGCCTAGATGCAGCATCAATTTGGTTTCAGGCTTTTAGCCTGTTGGGACCATCCCCCTCCCCCTCTCCCTGTCTCTCGCCTGTTCCTCTCACCTCCAGGCTCCACGGACTTGGCCCCAGCCTGACTCAGGAGTGCTGGTGATCACGCCCTCTCTCTCTTTCCACCGCCTCCCCTGCCACGCTCGATGGCTATGGCGCAGTAACTAGGACGCGTCCTACAGCCCGTTGATCGAAAAAAATGAGTTCAACACCGCAATAACCTCAATCGCGGGCTACCTCCCATCTTACAAGATCTACAATTCAATCTGCATAATGCGACGTGTTTCCATATGCCTCTCATTCTCACAACGGGTTGCACCATTCCAACCCATTGTAATTGTGTCTGCTCTCTTGCTTTCTCTCCCCGAAGCCCCGACACGGTTCATGTTAATTTGGTTGCTACTACCGCCGTGCTAAGATACTAGTTAAGGGGGTTACAAGAAGAAGACTACATATATAGGCAGTGCGTCCTTTATAAGGGCGTGTGATGCTTAGGCGGGGGAAGGTTGGTGAGCAAATTAGTTATCATCCTTTAATTGTTACCTAGTCCTGAAATCTGTGACTATAACGTACCTGAGCTTTAAATACCTTTTCTCCATGGAGGCTTGGCCACTTATGTGTGTGCTCTGCTCCATTATCACCATCTCACCCTAGCCTCAACCCCAACACTGACTTGCCAAGCTGGTGGGAGATGCTGCTTTCGGAGCTTGTACTGAAGAACAAAGTCATTATCAGCATTATAGCCTCACACACCATCTCATACCACCCAGAAGGCTGTCCAGCACATCAGTGGCATTATTATCCGTTAAATTTGTCACCAAGTCCAGCACCCATGCAAATCATGATCATCAAAGCCATTATCACCATCACCATGGTTATGAAGGCAATAGGCATTCGACTCCTGCACCAGCTCTTAACAAATTTTCCTTTGCATACACACATATACGTTGCTCCACCTCCATCTGGGTGTCCAAATGGCAACAAGCCAAAGAACAAGGTGTAGCCAATGATCACTGACCTACTTATCCCACCGCTTCGCTGCCTCATCCATTATCACCTTCTGTTCTTTATCCTCCACGTGATCCCAACATGCACAGTAGATCTACCGTTTTGTCCCCTCCGATTCTTCCGGAGCCGCATTTGGCCATGTAGTCATGCACACTCTCTAAGTGAGCGTGCAACAAGAACCTGTCTATCTACTGGAATGTCGCATATGGCCCCTGCATCGCATTCACGTGAGTTCCTTTTCCCTTTTTATTTATCCATACTTGTTGATTGTTATTTCCGAAGACTCATTGTCAAATGCGGGAAAAGGAGGATAACTATTCAACCGATACATACTTGTAGAAGGATTTTGACGCTTTATCCAAATTTTAGTTGTTCTAGTCATATTTTCTGCCCCTGTGGATGGTACAATGAATGTGGAATGTAGTTCATTTGGTTTGTTCCTTATGAGTGTTTATCTTAATGCCCAATTGGTTAGTTGGATCAATTTTTTTCCAAGGTTTTTTCAGTGGATAATGACTCGCTAATTTGTTTAAGTTATACTCCTGTCAGGTAATATCACTTCAAGATGAGCTCATAGTCTGTTGAGCTCAATACTAAGTTGGCAAAGAAGAATTTTCTTATTCCATGATTACATAAGGCAAAGATAACAGTCAAATTGACAATTTCTTTTCTGGGTCACACTTTTCTTACTGTGAAGTCCCATGTGCACCTCTAAACCTGTTTTGCCTATACTGTGCCATTTATGTTATGTTTCTCTAATAGTTTATGAATCAGTACATTTCTTGGATGGTTATTGCTATTCTATTCTGTATCCAGCTATTGATGATTTTATTATAGATGCCATTGTCCAACCTAAGCTTATATAGTATAGTTTCTGGATTTGTTGATTGACCAGTCTTCCATTTTTGCTTGCTTACCTCATGTCATAATTTTCTTTCCGAAGAAATCATGTCCCATATTTCGCTAACTATTTTGTGCCACTTAACTATTGCAGCTAATGCTAGCTAGCCGGAGCCTCTCCTGTCACTGGCTCTTGGTATCCCTCACATGTGCCTTGCTTTGGAGCCTACTATGATGATGAGAACCCACGGCTAACAAGACGATTTGAAATAGAGATTTTCCAAGATAGAGAACAAGGCACCTCTTGGTTTTCTTCCTCTGTTTACTACAGCCGGCCGGGCAGGCGGTGAAGTGCAATGCAGCGTCCCTCCCTTCGTCAGGCGTGCTTTTGTGTTGTTTGTTATATGTACTTGTTAGTGGGATGTAAATATGGATGGGTATAAGGCAAGTAAGCAAGGCAAAGAATGGGCAAGCAGCTGTGCTTGTAGTGGTCAAAGCCACAATGGTGGCAAGCCGTTCACATGCATATGCTTGGCCAGGTTTGCCATGTACTGCTGTTGTTCAGAAGAGGATTGTTCAAATGTAAAAGCTTTCTTTTTACATTAGATGGCATGGATTCTGCCACCGGTCTCCGGTGGCTTGGATCTGCTTATAGTTTTGAGTTGCTCGATCTTACGAGTTGTTGCCTCTGAAATTCTGTCGACTTTCGCTTTTCTTTATCTTCATGCTATGCTGATGTTGTTGCCTACAGAGTTGTGGCAGGGAAAAGGTTCAGAAACTGCATGACTATGCAATTCCAAGGTTTATTACAGGTTCATTGTGATCGAACCTTTCAAGTCCTATACTTGGCACTTATCTAATGACCCATGTTCTGAGTGAATTACTGATACGTCACATTTTGACTTGCTTGCTTGCCTTGTAATGTTCTTCAAATGTAAAAACTTCCGTATTACATGAGATGGGATGGCTTTCACCTCCGGTTTTGGTGGTGGCTTCGGTTCTGCTTAGAGGTTTGAGCTGCTTGATCCTATGCGTTGTCGACTCTGAAATTCTGTCAATTTTCACTTTTGTGTTGCTGATGCTATTTCCTATGGAGTTGTGGTGGAAAAGAAGGTTCAGAAACTGGGTTCAAGTCCTATACTTGGTTAACTAGCATGCCCATACCTAAGAAAATGAATGTACCTTCTAGGTCATCACAATTCCTTTGCAGGATGTCTTTTCCTCTTTGTAGCTCTGTGTTCCATGTCGGTGCCCATGTTATATGGGTTGGGTTGTATTGGTTTTAGACCGGTTTTCCGTCAATTAACCAGGCAATTCTCACTCCCTTCTTAATCGATAAAAATGGCAAGTCTTTTGCCCCGTTTCAGAAATCTCCTTTGCAGGATATAGTGCTAGTGATGCACGAAATAGTTCCTTCTGCCTATCTACACACAGAATTTTCCACACAACACTCACACGCTTACCCGCATTATGAAGGACAACTCTCGGTCTGAAACCTGCTTTGTCCCTATGCTACCCGTGTATACTCTAGACAAATGGAAGGAACGCCTCCATGGAGAATGTATTTCCGAACACGTTGGATTCGGAATGCACTAATATTGCAGCAAGTGAGACAATTGGAAGCAAAGCCTCAGCCAAGGACGTATTTCGGCACACCTCTCATTCCCAACGAATACTTATTAGCACTACTTTGGACATCTGATATTGATCTCCTTTGGTAGCCATGGTAAAAGGGGCTATGGTAGGCAGGACCCCAAGAGTGTATATAAGAAGGCTACATGCAAGGATATGAGGCAGCCATGCACGCTCTGTGCTTTATAAGCGCGACACTGTCGAAAGGTTGGTAGGCATGTTAATTACCCAAGAATCATGAAAAGGTGACATTTCAGATAATTTCTGGGTCTTGAATATATACTCCCTCCATTAAAGTATACAGGGCAGCCACAAAATATAAAAAACTCTAGTATACAAGGCTAATGATGAACTCTACCCTATTTTCACAGTTATTTCCTCAGACGCAAATGCAACTCACAGTCGTTCCAAGGGAGTAGAATCATCGTGGAACTAAGACAAGGGAAATGCTTTTGTTCTTCACAATGAGATTGATGGCAACGCGATTTCTGTTCGCCCCATGGTCCTCCTTGTTTTCCACTCTATCGCAACATCATGTCCTACAATGAAGATGTGTTAGGGTTATTGGCACAACCTCTAAACCGGGATTTGGTAGGTGATATTGATGGAGAAGTACATGACTAGATTGTAGACATAGGGGACACCCACCATGCTTCCTCTCTGTACCAACAATGTTGCTAGGAGTGACACATCGATTCCGGCGACTAGTGATGCACGGCTTGCGCCGAGGTATGCTCCCCAAGTCCCCGTTCTCCTTCTTTGCTCATGTACTGTAAAATCCTGTTCCTCGTTTGTAGAACCTAGCCCTACCCTCATGCTAGTTGTGGATGAATATGGCGGGGATCCATAAGCCAATGAATGAGTTCAACATGTGAGCTCTGACTGAGTTTAGAGCATGGTTAATAATATAGCCAACAACCGGCTATATGAAGTTGCCATGTTTACTATAGCCAACCTAATAGCTCATTTGTACAATAGTTAGTCGTACTAGTATGCTATGTCATTAATATGTGGTAACTTGGACCTATATGGATTAGATATGCTAACTTCTCATTTCTTACTCTAAAGAAAGAAAAGAAAAGAAAAGAAAGAAACAATTTTGTTGATCATCAAAAAAGAAAAGAAAAAACCTTAGAGCATCTACAAACTGGACTGGCATAATTTGACCCCTATACGTCGGCGGACTCATGCAGACGCTATGCGAGCATGTGCACTCTAAGCCCTAATTTATCTGTGGATACAACCAGGACCATCACTTTTCTCACTATGGCCTAGTTCTTTTTAGCTTTTGATTCTCCAGAATCAGCTTTTGGGAAACTTCTGCCATCGAGTTCTTTTATGAGATTTTGGTCTCTGATGGGGATGAAGGGAGAAAAAAAGAAGAAAGAGAAAAGGTGGTCGGGGTGGGCCAAATACGACGTGGCGGACTGCCCGGACATCCCCATATCCTGCCCACATATGGGATGTGTATAAGGTGCCGAACATCCCGGAGCTACGGGGGAAAAGTGGGGGTCGTGTTAGGTTGGCTTTCTCTCTCTCTCTCTCTCTCTCTCTCTCTCTCTCTCTCTCTCTCTCTCTCTCTCTCTTGTCCGAGTTTTCCATCTGGAAATATATGGAGGAAGTGGGGTGGTTCGGTTGTAGATGTTACGAGAGTCATTTGATACAACACATAATAATTCAAATATGTATAGAGTATAGTTGCAAGAAATGCTTCTATACTTTTTAGTAGTCTTCTTTTCACAAAAAAAACTATAGCAAATTAGAATAACTAATCCACCTGCCTTTTTTTTACTACTAGAATACTTTTTTTTGCGAGGAAAAGGAGAGTTTTATTCCATCATAATAGAGCTACTATACTTGCTTTGTACTAATGTTTATGGGCAACGCATTAGGTGATGGCCTCATTTTGATGCAAATATGAAAACTTACGAGTTACGGTATGAATCATCCCGATCTCAAATGAAGAAACAAGATGGATGCATCTGCGGCCACTTAGATCACACTTAGCAGTTGGGAAATCATGTAACATTGTCTCCTAAATATTTGTAACAAGGGAATTTCTGGTTTAGTTTGATGCTGTCCTGCTAATTTGTAAATTGTACTCCAGTAATTTTCTTTTTGCTGTAAAGTGTACTACCTGAGACAAAGAGAGAATCACTCACAGAAGAAAAAAGAAGAAGAAGAGAGAAATATAGATTATGCTGCTTGCTTTTTTTTTAGGTTTAACTGTGCTGCTTGCTGTAAAGTGTACTCCTTCCGACAGCCTTTCTTGGCCACGGCTAAGTTAGCTTCTGGCCCGGCATCGCTCAAGCTCCTGTGCCAGTGGTTGCACGCCGGGCCAACTAGCACGAAGTCGTGCGGTTCGAGTTACTGCGCTTGCACTGTTTTCTTTTGAGTCAATTACACTGGTGATGCTAGAAGTTGACGCAAACGATCATTTTGGTGCTAGAACTTGCGGCATACATTGAACTGGTGCAATAACTTGGCTCGAGCATGCAAATACGGTGCAAATCTTGATTGTGTACGCTCGGATCGCTGACTAGGCATTCCAGCATGGCGTGGGGGCCACTTTCAGCGACTAGACGGTAGAGAGGGGGCGTGTGGCCAGTTTGTTTGCGAAAACCACCTCGATTTTTTTATTTATCACAAAAAAATCCCCTGTCATTATTGGTGAGGTAGCATCTCAATTTTTCTGAAAAATTAACAAAAAAATAGTACTCTGCGCCTCGAACCAGCGACAGGCTACTGGGACATAGTCGGTCCTAGCAACTCCATCTGTAACACACTCTTCTTAAATGGATAACTACGCGTAATGTAGATGAGCGAAGGAGCTCTTTTTTTGTGAAATATTTTTATTTTTTAGTAAGTAATGAAGGCGTTCTTAGCTGAAATAGCCTGCGGTCAATGCCGCCCATTTGCACCTGCTCGTATCTTTTAGAAATTTGTAAGATGTATGTAAATTCTAATCTCAATAACAAAAATAACATTAAAATATTCATATTGTATAAATATTATATACGTACAAATAAAATAACTTAATTTTTAAAGAATCACGTATTATTTAAAAATAGATTCATATATTTGAAATAATATTTATGAATTATGAAAATGCTTGTATAATTTAAAAAATACAATATTAATATTACTAATTTAATATTTAAAATAAAATGTTTGTATAATACAATTATATCCATACAAATAAAAATATTTCTATAATTACAAACATTTCAATAAATGTACGCACATTTGTATAGTTCAACATTTTATAATAAAAATGTTTCTAATTTAAATTTTAAAGTGTTTATATGAATGTTCAGTCATGACTAATATATAAATTATATAACGTTTTTGAATATAAGTCATGAGTTAAAATTATACACAAGTGAATATTTAGTAAATGTATGTTTCATCATTTTGTATAATTTGAATATAAGCTGCGAGTGTATAAATATTTTAAATGTCCGTATTTATGAAAAAAAATACATGGGGGTATATTTAAATGATTATTTACTAATCATTGTCTTTATGTATACTATTTATATCCCCACAAAACATTATAATATTTATTACACATGAATATTTTAACATTATTTTTGTTACATACGTTTTGCAAATATCTTTAAAAAACCTAGTGCATGCAAAATGGGCAGCACTATTTGGAACCGATTTAAGCCTCACGTGCGTCCGGCTTATGCTACATGAGTGCCTGTTATCAATATTTTGCAGTAGTGCGATTGTTGGAGCGGTTAACTCAGATAGAATTTTTGCAGAGGTCGCGCGTTCAACTCGTGGATGCACTAGTTTTCCCTTTTAATTTTCCAATACTGACAGCTGAGACCCATGTGTCATAGGGCCGGAAAAAATAAAATGCATTCTGACACGTAGACAAGGCTCTCTTTTATAACATAAAAAATTCAAGGGGGTCTCGCCAAAAACAGGCCTCTTTGCCTTCCCTGCGCTGACATCGGGCCCCATGCCACGTTGGCGCGCCAAGTTAGCATTGTTTTCGTAACAAACGTGGTTTGCACCGTATTTGCATGCCCGAGCCAAGTTGTTGCACCAGTTCAATGTATGCTGTAAGTTCTAGCACTAAAATGACCGTTTACGCCAAGTTCTAGCACCACCAGCGTAATTGATTCTTTTCTTTTTTGCGATTTTTCATCTCGGGAACGTACCGCCGCGTGCCACTGTAAATGGGCCGGCCCAGGCTAGCCGCTCCCGTCGCCCGCGGCCCGGACGGGGCCTTTTTTGCCTCGGCCGAGTTAACATCTGGCCCGGCCCGACCCATTTGTCTCACTGTCCGGTTTCGTCTCGCCGTCGTCTCCAGCGGCCCGGACGGCAGCCATCTCAATCTCAACTGCGCTTCCTCTCTCTACCACCGCAGTTGGTCGGAGCGGCACCTCGACTCCGGCGACCAACGATGCCACGGCCTGCGGCGAGGTACACTCCCTAAGTCCCCGTTCTGTGAAATCTTGTTCCTGCTTCTGAATGTGCACGAACCCTAGGACCTCAGGACGAAATTGAGGGGGCTGGGGAGGAGGGGAGGCAAGAATTGATCCAGGTCTTAGAAAGCTAAATTACTTCCCCCCCTTTAAATATGTGCATGTCGCTGCCGGGTCCTGAATAAGTTGCGGCAGATCTGTAATGTCGTCTTCTTATCTTGGCTTCTTCGCAAGCGCGTCGGCTTTGTCGCTGCCTTCCCTCCTTGCAAATAGTCTAATCTTACTTTGTCCTACGACGCAGAGGATTTCTGAAGACGATGTGTTTCCATATGCCTCTCATTCACATTTCATAGCGGTTCAGCCCACCGTTCATTGTCACTGTTCTCTCTCGCTGGGGAGCCAGACCCGGTTGTGTTTGTTTGGCTGTTGGTATTATCCTGATAAGATAGTTAGAAGCTACATGAGACTGCATAGAGCAATTCTTCTTTTAGAAGTGTCGGTCATGCTTTGGCTGTGAATGGTTGGTGAGCACATTAACTATTCATCCTTGCTAGGTCATAAATCTTATCCCTAGCTTCAACTGACTCCATACCACACACCTTGGTATTACACTACATTGTTACTGTCCCTTCTTCTGCTCGAAAATCAGTGGTGTTGAGGTATTTCTACAGCCATATAGAGTGGATTTTTCGTCAAAACAGACCACCTACTGAGTCAAATTGTCAAAAAAGACTACCTGCAGACATAAATGTCAAAAAAGACCACCTGCGCCGTGGCGGCAGGTTCGCCAGCCGACACGTGGCACCTGCCGTCACGGCATCTGGCGGCAGCACCTGCCGCCACTGGCTCAGGCAGCAGCCTCATATGCATAGAATTTCGTCCGTTGCCAGAGGAGAAAACGAAACGAACTGGCGAGCTGGCGCCTGCCGCCACGCTGCATGGCGGCAGCCTGTGTTGCTTTCCAGCCATGCGCTGCAGTAGAAAAGTCGTGCACTTACGTAACACACCACTACTCCATCACTAAAAGATTCAAAAGGGTCCATCTTACTATGGTGATTGTGCCGTGCTGACAGCCGTACAATTCACATTTTACAATGGATATCTCAAAACTTATAATCTTGTACAGTAGCATATTGAGATATCACCAGAAGAATCTGTCGCGTGGCAATGACGTTTCACATGGAAAAGTAGCACAGGCTGCCGCCAGGGAGCGTGGTGGCAGGTGCCACAACACCAGCCGTTCCGATTTTGTGTGCGCCGTTGGGCCAAAATTCTGTGCAGTGAAGGCTGCCGCCTGAGCCAGTGGTGGCAGGTGCTGCCGCCAGATGCCGTGGCGGCAGGTGCCACGTGTCGGCTGGCGAACCTGCCGCCACGGCGCAGGTGGTCCTTTTTGACATTTCCGTCTTCAGGTAGTCTTTTTTGACAATTTGACTCAGTATGGGGTCTTTTTTGACGAAAAATCTATAGAGTGTGGCATGTGATGTGTTTCTTTATGCTTCCCATTCATAATGTACTGCAACGTAATAACCCATCATGATTGTCATCTCTCTCTTTTTCTCTCTCTCTGCACTTGATGGTACAGTTGAAAGGCCCAATCTAAAACAATTATATCATCTAGTACAGACTACAGTAGAAGATCTGAATTTTAAGGATCTTCAGTTTGATGGTTCTGCATCTAATGAAAACAGAGGAAATGTATATTTTAAATGATGTAGCGAAGCGAGAGAATAGGCTAATGATTGCTGGTGGGGTGTGAGCGTCACTGCCTCACTGGCAGGCGTGGTCATGTGGCAGCACAACATTGTGCAGAGGTTAAATGCTAGCCGTGCGAGGCTGCAACCTGTGCGGCAAGCAATCACCCAACGCTAGTCAGTTGCTGAAGTACCAAACTGATTTGTGCATTCATTATTCGACTGGTTCAAAGACTTCAACGTCTTTTTGAAATCGAAGAAGTGGTATGTAACTGATATATCTATCTGCTTAGTATATTTTTGCTAAATTTGTCTGAACAAGAGTTATATCAAGTCCTGTTCTGAGATATATTGAAATTTGTAACATAGTGGTTAAACTGTTCTCTCATGAAAAGTTCAAATTTACTGATTCTCTCCTTTGTTCAGTGTCTCTGTAGGATCGAAGCTACGGTCCGTTGCAAAGAAGTCCAAAGAGATGATACACTTTTCTAGAGATCAGCTGATGGGGTCAGCATTTGTTGCATTTGGCATCATATTATTTGTGGGTTTCTTCTATGCCGCTGTTGTGTCCAAAATGCTCCCGCCTTACGAGAACTGGCTTCTAGCTGCCATCCAAAATGACAGGTAAAGATTTCAAAACAAAATAGATGATCACCAAATTGTTTTTTCTCATTTCCTTTGTAGTTGATGTTTAATTGTGGACTTTTCACTTAGTTTTGTAAACAATTTAGCAGAATATGTAATTTTCTACATGCCTGCTGCCATATTGTAAACTAAGTCGGATCTAGTTAGAAGTTAATGCCATTTACTTTGATCTTTCACTTACCAGGTATTACTGCCTACTCGTGCCCTTGACACTTCCTGTGATAATTGTGGCTGTCTATCTGCATTGGCTAAGCATGAAGATGTTCAAGCATGCCTGAAGAACTGCACATCTGTTTTGCAGAAGAAGCCAGTTTTCAAGTGTAAATTGATGGCAACTTACTAAATTGACCTCATATTGTCACTACTAGGTATTAAAATGAGCACATTTATCTTAAGAAAGTGTATTTGTATTTGTGAAATGCTTATGATGGGGAATACATATTTACTTGTTAAATGTTTATATGATGGAAAATGCACTCGTAGTTCTTATATGGTTTTTCTTTCTTAATGGTGAAATTCCTGGCCTCTCGGTTAAATAGATACTAGGCTTATAGATAGATTTATATGTGCCTTGTGCATATGCTTATGCTCTGTGTACCATATCTCCTGTATTGACCCTACAAATGTGTTAGCATAGTTTTGTGCTATCAACACAAACAACCGTTTCTTGTTTTGTAGAAACTCTTCTCTTGTTCCTTTGGTGTGTCTCTTCGTTTTATTCTCTGCTGATGTTACTTAGTAACGTTGCTAGCATCTTGAAGCTGGAAAGGCAATGCTATGGCGTTTTTTAACCCTTTTTGCATAATCGCAGATGGCTAACTCTGTTCTCTATTTCTATATCTTCCCTATCTATATATTATCTCTTTTGGTGTGTGTGTGTGCGCGCGCGCGGGCGCGCCCCGCCCCTCGTCCGTACCTTCTTGTTGCATACCTTAGGGAGTCCTTTCTTGTTGCATAACCTTAGGGAGAGGAGACGATGATGATGAGGATGAAAATGTCTCTGTAGTAGTTATGATTGTTATTTTTCTTGGTCAGTTATCCATGGGACCATGGGTATCCATGTATGGATAATTTCATAAAGATGCCATTGTCCAACCTAATCTTACTATATATTTGCTTCATCGGCCAATCAGTATTTCATTTTGTTTAGCGTGTCCACCTCATGTAACAATGTTTCTACCAAAGAAATCGTATAGCATCTTTCACTAATGACTGCACCATTACCGAAAAAGGATTTCGCCCCGCTTTATATATAAAGCAGTGATCAATGGTACCCGGTACAAACTCATGCTCCCACAACACACGCACACACACCCAAGGCAGGATACATAGGCGCTGACCGCAGCAACACAATCCCTAGCACTACAAAAGCAGCCAGAGGATTCCATCGTGAACACGCACCACGAAGAAATGAAGCCGCATATGACGAACCGTGGGCTCCAAGGCGGCACCTCCAGGAAGGATACCACACCAGAGCGCCGCCACCGCCTGATTCGAGTATCAGAGTTTCCCCTGGAGCAAGACGACGGGAAATGAGAGCCGTGACGACGCCTTCAAGAGGGGAGCGAGCTTCGCTGCTGCCGGTCCGTCCGAAGATAGAGCAGGTTTCCATCCCGGCCAACACTCAGCGCCACCGAACGCCACACCCCAGCTACCATGCCGCCCACACGGTTGTGGAAACCGAGCAGCACCGAGGCACGGGCTCTGCCCATGAGCATCGCGCCACCACCACCAAGGCCGCCGCCCTGGTATCCAAGACCTTGACACCAAGTCACCCGAGATCCGCCGCTACCCCAACCGAAGAGACGAGCGGAAAGGTCCTGCCTTTCGCACCCCTGGCCAACACCCAACACCGAGACCCAATAGGCCGGCCACAACTGGCCTCCATCGAACCGTCCGGCGGCAACGGGCGCGAGGCGAGCACAATCTTGCTGCCGGGCACAAGACGGGTTGGTCCTGCAGCCGGGCACGAGACGAGCTCGGTCCTGCGACACCAGGCACGAGACAGGCGATGGATCGCAGTTGGGAGAAGGCCATCCCTCCGACCAGAGTAGCGACCGGACGCGAATGAGAGGGCTCAAAGGCCGACAAAGGCCGCCTACAAACGAGCCGACGCCAGAACGATCCGGCGGCCGCCGCAGTCGACCTGCAACCACCAAAGCACCTGCGCCTCCACGCCCTAGCTAGATCCACCCGGAGCCCACCACCCCGCACCGGAGCAGCGCCGGACACCGACCGCACCACCACCACCTCCACAAGGTCGCCGGCCACCCCCACCATCCCCGACCATCACATCCGCCGGATCTGGGATGCCCTGATCCGCCGCGAGCACGTCCCGAGACCATCGGACCCCACGAGCGGCGCTTGGGGGAGGGGAGGAGGAAGCAACGCCGACGGGCCACGAGGACGCGGGCGAGAGCGCCGGATCAGGGGCCGGCCGGGACCCGATGCCGCGGGTAGGGGAAGGCGCCCCGCGACGCCAGCCACCTGCGTGCAGGGAAAACCGCCCCACCGCCGCGTCACGCGGCCTTCGGCCAGCGACGCCCCCGGCGGCGGCGATGGAAGGGGAGTTGTGGCGAGGGACCGGGGGTTGTGGCGCTAGGGTTGCCTCCCGAGGGAGCGTGCGGGAGCGCCTTGTGAGGGGAGGGGACGGTAGGGGGGTCGGTGTGATTATACTGTGCACCATTAAGCTATTGCAACTAATGCTAGCTGGAGGCTTTCCCGTCGCTGGTGTGCTAGTACCCCTCAGATGTGCCCTGCTTTGGAGCCTACAATGACAGAAGAAAACCCACAACTAACGAGATGCTTTGAAAGTAGAGATTTTGAAAAACAGAGGACAAGGCACCACCTTGGTTATATTCTTCTCCGGTTTACTACACTTGGCTGGGTTTGCCCATGTACTGATGCTGTTAACTGTTAAGAAGAGGGTTGTTCAAATGTAAAAACTAACTTTTACATGAGAGGGCAAGGCTTTCGCCTCCGGTTTCGGTGGCTTGGTTCTGCTTATAATTTTGAGCTGCTCGATCCCTATGCGTCGTTGCCTGTGGTATCTTGTCGCAATTGACAGGATTCCTCTGTCTTCTTATGTTTGCTCTTCCGCGAGCGCATCAGCGTTGCCGTTGCGTTCTCTCCTCGGAAATACAAGCCTTTTCTTTTCCTCGACGTCACATATGATTTCTTCAGGTGATGTGTTTCCATATGCCTCCAATTCATATTTCATAGAGGATAGCATCGTTTATTTTCTCGGCTCTCTCTCCCTCTCGCTTGGGAGCTTTGATGCTGTTCATCATTGTTTGTCTGCTAGTAGTATCCTATATAGTTAGAGGCTACAAGAGATAGCAGGGAGCATTGCTTCCTTTATAAGTGCCGGTCATGCTTTGGCCGAGAAAGGTTGGCGAGCACATTAACTATTCACCCATTCATTTTCTGACTAAGTCTTGGAGTCTGGGTCAAGCCTTAATTCCCTTTTCCAATGTGGTTTGGCTACATGTGTGCTTTTGCTCCACTGCCCCTACTACTAGATTAAACTGATGAATTAAATGATCAAATGAAGAAAGGATGACTAATCAATTCTAATGAGGCTAGTGCTTCCTTCTGGCCTTGATCCTTCGTTGTCCATCACCATCATTTTTATTTATATGCCTGAAGGATTTAGGTATTTGCTTGTTCCTTTGTGGACTTCTTGCATTTACATCTTTATGTAATACAATCCAGACAAAGAACCTTTTAGATGTGTGATATCTTGCATCCTGTTTTTGAACTTTTGGATTATGTAAGAAAATCGGTGTCTTTCTGAATTGCTCATAGTACTTTGCAGGGCATGCATGCAAATGTAGTCCTATGATTATGAGTGATCTTTCATGCGGTAGAACTATAGATTCGTGTGATGTAATTATCATCCCAAGTATTTAGCAAGCATCACATGGATGAAAAACTGGTTGTTATGCTTAGTTTTGTGCCATAGTGTTGTTCTAAACAACACATTCTAGCAAAGACTATGTTTCCGAAGATCTTAACGCAAGATTATCTCATTCCCTAATCTTCGAATGCATTTCTCCCATTCTTCTGTCCCACTCTACTAGACACAATATTGAAAAAGGGATAGGGCTGGGTTGGGACTTCAATTTATATGAGAAATTCCATTGTGCAAGACAGAAAGCTTATGGATTCAGCACTTTGCTATAAGAAAGAAGCAAGGTTGTCCAACAAAACTGGTGTGCGGTAGCTTACATTGCCCTGCTTTTTCTTCCTCAATCGAATTGTGATATTGTGCATTGCAGATTTTTTTATCAAATTGCAAAATTTGCAAGGATCAACAATTCTTCCTGCAACTAGTGTTGACACCTAAATTGTTCGTGTTGTTAGGATTCACCAACCATCTGTAGCAAGTATGAAACAGTTGGCCTAAACAATTACTAATTCATCTAAAGGGAACCTTGGTCTGAACCACACCGTATTTGGCAGAGTAAAGAGTGTACTGGCTTTCACTAACTATCATGTCCCATTGACCTACACTCTGCAGCTAATGCTAGCCGGAGGCTCTCCTGCACTGGGTCCCGATACCCCTCATATATACACTAGTAGAAAAACACCAAATAGTCCCGGTTCGTAAGGGCCTTTAGTCCCGGTTCGTGAACCGGGACTAATGAGTCGTTACTAATACCTCCACCCATTAGTCCCGGTTCAAACACGAACCGGGACCAATGTGCCTCCACATGGCCCTTGCGCCGAGCCCAGTCAGGGGGCCTTTGGTCCCGGTTGGTGGCACCAACCGGGACCAAAAGGCATCCACGCGTCGGCATTCCAGTGGCTGGGGTTTTTGTTTTTTTTTGAAAGGAGGGGGGGTTGGGGGTTTTGGGCGGTTAATTTAGGTGTTTCATATATTGTGTTAGCTAGCTAATTAATAGAGAGAAGTGTCCTCTCTTATGTCCGTGCTTGGTCGACGCTACGTATTATATATACATAAGTGATCGAGAGAACCATTGAGTACAAAAGTTCGTCATGCATACCGAGAGAAGTGATCGATCGACCTCTCCTTCTCCGAGAGATTGGTCGAACAACAAGTTTTCGTATATCATGTATCTGACGCTACTGGCTACATATATGTACAATATGTATAAGATCTCTTAATTACAATCCCCTAGCAATTGAAATCAATTTCCACATGGTATTCTCCGGCTTTATTGATGACGTGGTCAAGAAAAAATCTCGCCAATTCCTCTTGAATTGCTTTCATGCGATCTGGTTCTAGGAGTTCATTCCGCATCTGCCACGTCTAATTTGAAGAAGGGGGTTAATTAATACATATATATGAATGAAACTCAACATAAATGATGGTGTAATAAAATGAAATTGTGAATACTTCATATTGTCTTTGAGAGTAGCCCCGCTTGTTTTTCAAAGTCGCGTTGTGGATGAACTCGCACACGTAGTATCCACAGAAATCATTCCCTTCTTCCTGCCACAAGCACTTTACGAGAAATAGAGGTCAATCAAACTGATAATGAAGCATTATAAATGGCATTGATGAAAGTATAGCTATAGAATCAGCGGGAGATGCGCGCAACTAGCTAGCCAGTAGTACTTACTTTCGGATATGTATATCGCAGCTCCTTCGGCAGTCCCGGAGCTTGTGCGGTGAACTGTTTCCAAACTCTGCAAGACAAAGAAAATAATAATTATTACTTGAGATATCAGGAAATGAACAAAAAGTTGCCGATATGGTGCGATAATGATCGATTGAACTTACTTGCTGAGCATTTCAGTCATGTTCGCATAGGATTTGGGATCTTTCCGTCTCGAGTCTAAGACGGTTACTAGTCCATGCTCAAGCTTAATCTCCAGAAGAATATAGTGATACCTGCGCATGCATGCATAACTCATCAATTACATTACTATAACCTCGCTCGAGTAATAAAGGAAACCGAATATGCACACGACAGTAACACTCACTTGCCGTTGTAAGGAAAGAGTATGGTATCTTTGTTTTTATTTTTGATCAACGATTGTAGCACGTTGTCCTCGGCCTCTTTGACGTCCTTTTTAACCAGAAATTCATCTATGATATTTGTGTTAATGAACCCAATATCATAAATTTCTTGTTTTTTGCACTCGACGATCTTCGAGGATAATTAATTATAAATACATGAAATAAAAGAGCCGAGCTATATATAGAGACTTAATGATAGAAATAGTACTTACAGACAGTAGCAAAAGACCATTAGTTTATCGAGGGCCTTTTGATTGAAGAACGCGAAGAACTCATCAAATGGAACAGTCAACAGATCATTTGCAACGAGGTCGTGCTCCTCTTTAATATTCAGATACAAAGCATTCGTACCCCCAGAATCTCTGCAGGTTTCCATGTACCAATTATGGAATCTTTGCATCATTGTTGTAAGAGATTTTTCATCTTTGACGAGAGGCTTCCCGTACTCGTATATGTGTTCGTCCACCTCCAAGAAATCAGGAAGTTGATCGTCAGGCAGGTAATCTGCAAGATTGCTATAACCGGCCACCATCCCCGGAGCATTAGACACATTGAGCGGGGGGCACGATTGCTGCGCTTGTTCGCCTAGCTGGGCAATTTTTTTCCCCTTTGCTCGTTCTTTTGACCTTTTAGCACTGACAGTAGTTCCCGACCGCTGGGCTTGGAGATATGTCTGTTCAGTAATGCGCTCATAGTTGGTTCTCGGCGGAGACTTTGGTGGTTTCCTCAGGGCATCGATAGTGCGCTTTGCTTTCACCGGATCTACCTTCTCCTCCGGAGGTGGATGTCTCTTTGCTTTCACCCCTTCAAAGAACTCCTTCACGTGGGTCCGCACAATCATATCATTTTCCTCCTCGGTCCTCTCGTACGGTAACTTCTTTAGAGGCTTGAGAGATGGACCGTATCTGTATTGCCTCCCGCCTCTAGTTGTGCTGCTAGACGCCGGAGCAGACGGAGCGGCTGCGGCGTCTGTCTTCTTTCGTGCTTGCTTACGAGGCGGAGGAGAAGGAGTACGACGCGCCGGAGCAGCCGGGGCGGCGGCGGGTCTCTTCCGCCCTTGCTGGCGAGGCGGAGAAGGAGGAGGCTGCTGGCTGCTCGGGAGCGCCAGCGCAGGCGGAGAAGGAGGCGCAGTGCCGCCATGCGCCGGAGAAGGAGGCGGAGTGCCGCCACGTGTGCCCTGATCGTCACTCGCCGGAGGAGGAGGCGGTGGAGGAGGTGGAGTGCCCTGACTCGCCGGAGGAGGAGGAGGAGGCAGAGGCGTCCAGTTCGGATGGTTGATGAGCTCCTTCCGCCATAGGCATGGAGTCTTCAGAGCAGAACCCAGCCTAGTCTCCCCTTCACCGGTAGGGTGGTCAAGCACGAGGTCCTCAAATCCCTCCGTTATTTCATCCACCATCACCTTAGCATATCCTTCTGGAATCGGCCGGCAGTGATAAGTTGCTCCGGATCCACTAGTATAAACAGAGCCAACAGCCGCCTTGACCTTCAAATTCATCCATCGCGCCATAATGTGGCAATGTTGAGACTCCATGATAGCATCCACGGGATAACTGGCAGGAGCCGTCAAGACATGCTCCGGCTGAAGCAGCTCGGTGGAAGCCACACCGCTTCTCCGCTGAGATGGCGGGGTAGCTTCGGGGGAAGCTTCGCAGGTCGTTTGCTGCGATCTGCTGCTTCTCGTTCCTCTAGCCCCATTACCCTTTCGTGCAGCGCCTGCAGTTGGCCCTGCTCCAGTTTCTTCCTCCTCTCGTGGGTTTTGTAACCCCCTGCGTCCGGAAAACCAACCTTCCACGGAATGGAGCCTGGCGTGCCTCATGTCCGTCCAGGGTGCTCAGGATTCCCGAGGGCCATTGTGAGCTCGTCCTTCTCCCTGTCTGGTGCGAACGTC
This sequence comes from Triticum dicoccoides, assembly GCF_002162155.2. Lineage (NCBI taxonomy): Eukaryota > Viridiplantae > Streptophyta > Magnoliopsida > Poales > Poaceae > Triticum > Triticum dicoccoides. Next base: position 789,596,371 of record NC_041385.1, on the reverse strand, counting down.
CCTTTCTGCGCTTCATCGATATACTGTTGAAGGTTCTTGACTGGTATTTCCAGTTGCTCGTCCGTCCAACGGCACATCCCTGATACAGGGTCCAAGGTTCCGCCAGCCCCGAAGAACCAAGTCCGGCAACGGTCTGGCCATCTCATTGTCTCTGGTTCGATCCCTTTTTCAAGCAGATCATTCTCAGCCTTGGACCACTTAGGCCGGGATTTGAGGTAGCCACCTGACCCCGTGCGATGGTGAAGCTTCTTCTTCGCAGCATTTTGCTTGTTCGTCGCCAACATCTTCTTACTCTTTTCCGATGCCTTGTGGGCCACAAATGCGGGCCAGTGATCTTTGATCTTCTCATATTTGCCGATGAATTCTGGTGTCTTTTTTTTGACAAAATGGTTCAACTCTTTCCTCCACCTCCTAAATAGGGTTGCCATCTTCTTAAGAGCACAAGACTTGATTAATTGCTCTTTAACTGACTTCTCCCGATCCTCCTCTGGCGGTAGGGTGAAATTTGCCTTCAGCTGAGTCCAAAGATCTTCTTTCTGCATATCATTGACATAAGACACCTTAGGGTCGTCCTTAGGCTTATACCATTGCTGGATGCTGATCGGGATCTTGTCCCTAACAAGAACCCCGCACTGAGCAGAAAATGCGTTCTTTGTCCGGATGGGTTCAATCGGTTCGCCGTCAGACGCGATTTCTATGATCTCAAACCTTTCATCCGAGCTCAACTTTTTCTTCGGGCCTCGTCTCCTTACCGAAGTTGTGCTCGATCCGGAGGGCTAGAAATTAAAAGGAAGAAAGACGAGAGTAATTAATATGTGTACATATACCAAAAAAATGAATGCATCAATTAACTAGTCAGCACGGGCTTAACTAATATATATATACCTGGCGGACTCGGTTCGATCACCGGAGCAGTCAGCACGGTCTCCTTCTTGTACCTCCATTGGGTCATCACCGGAGCCATCATGAACATAGCCCTCTTCTTGTACCGGCATTAATGGGCCGGAGCCATCATGAACATAGCCCTCTTCTTCACCCAGTCCTTCCTCACCAACGACGTCGATGAAAAATGATGCAATAACATCAGTTCCTTCTGCGATCATCTCCCCCAACATCGCTTTTGTTGCTTTGTCTCGGTAGTGCTCCATAGTTTCTGCAAATATTTACAACATGTCAATTATTATTCAAAAACATGGTACAGATGGATATATATTAGTGGAAAACGTAGAACTAGCTAGCTAATCACAATAAGGAATCATGTTAGTGGCCTCGACGCTGCTTCTCTAGGGTTTGGGATCGCCTCGACACAATGCTTCAAGGGTTTGGGGTGGCCTCGACGACAACACTCTTTTAACTTGGTAAATTTGGGTGGCCTCGAGAGTTTTGGTCGAGCGAGAGGGCCGAGGGGGGTGCTGCCGTTGTATAGGTTATCACGGTCGAGAGGGGGTATATATATCGACCGCCCCTCATGTCGAAGTTATCTCGAGGGGGCGGCGAGGGCGAGCAGCCTGACGGCGACAGACCCGATAAAACATAAGAAAACAAAGAAGAGATAAAGAGAGGAGAAGAAGAAAGGAATAGAGGAGACGATCGAAGAAAAAAATAAGAAAAAAAAAGAGGAGAAGAAGAAAACATAGAAAAATTTCAATTTTTTCTTCTTCTCCTCTATTCCTTTCTTCTTCTCCTCTTCCTTTTCTTCTTTTTTGTTCTTCTTATTTATTTCTCCTCTATTCCTTTCTTTCTTCTTCTCCTCTTCTTTTTCTTATTCTCCCTCGAGAAAGGAAAATAATTAAGGAAAAGGAAGAAAAGGGGAAGGAAGAGAAGGAAGAAGAAGAAGAAAGGAATAGAGGACAAGAAGAAAAAATAGAATTTTTTTTCTATTTTTTCTTCTTCTCATCTTCTTTTTCTTCTTTTTGCTTCTTCTTATTTATTTCTCCTCTTCTTTTCCTCCCCTCTTCTTCCCTTTTCTTCCTCTTCTTATTTTCCTTTTTCCTCTCATTCTTTTTCTTCTTCTTCTTCCTTCTTCCTTCTTCCTCTTTTCTTCCTTTTCCTTATTTTACTTTTTCCTCTACACTAACCTAATTAAAATGCACTAACCTAAAATCGATATCTACTAACAACCTAAATAAAAAATTAATACATATATGAAAAAACATATATAAACAAAAAAATGATATGAACATTATATTCATACATACATATAGCCACATCCATTCATCATATAGCTATACCACATACATATATACATTAATTATATATATGAAAAAAATGCAATGAACAAAAAAATACACATGTATGTATGAAAAAA